>NC_091198.1:36454243-36489243 GCF_040958095.1 Procambarus clarkii
AGCACGGGAGACAGGTGTACCGGGGTGTGTGTGTGTGTGTCAGCACGGGTGACAGGTGTACCGGGGTGTGTGTGTGTGTGTCAGCACGGGAGACAGGTGTACCGGGGTGTGTGTGTGTCAGCACGGGTGACAGGTGTACCGGGGTGTGTGTGTGTCAGCACGTGTGACAGGTGTACCAGGGTGTGTGTGTGTGTGTCAGCACGGGTGACAGGTGTACCGGGGTGTGTGTCTATCAGCACGGGTGACAGGTGTACCGAGGTCTGTGTGTGTCAGCACGGGTGACAGGTGTACCGGGGTGTGTGTGTGTCAGCACGGGTGAAAGGTGTACCGGTGTGTGTGTGTGTCAGCACGGGTGACAGGTGTGCCGGAGTGTGTGCGTCAGCACAGGAGACAGGTGTACCGGAGTGTGTGTGTGTCAGCACGGGAGACAGGTGTACCAGGGTGTGTGTGTGTGTCAGCACGGGTGACAGGTGTTCCGGGGTGTGTGTCTATCAGCACGGGTGACAAGTGTACCGAGGTCTGTGTGTGTCAGCACGGGTGACAGGTGTACCGGTGTGTGTGTGTGTCAGCACGGGAGACAGGTGTACCGGGGTGTGTGTGTGTCAGCACGGGAGACAGGTGTACCAGGGTGTGTGTGTGTCAGCACGGGTGACAGGTGTACCGGGGTGTGTGTGTGTCAGCACGGGTGAAAGGTGTACCGGTGTGTGTGTGTGTCAGCACGGGTGACAGGTGTGCCGGAGTGTGTGCGTCAGCACAGGAGACAGGTGTACCGGAGTGTGTGTGTGTCAGCACGGGAGACAGGTGTACCAGGGTGTGTGTGTGTCAGCACGGGAGACAGGTGTACCGGGGTGTGTGTGTCAGCACAGGAGACAGGTGTACCAGAGTGTGTGTGTGTCAGCACGGGTGACAGGTGTACCGAGGTGTGTGTGTGTCAGCACGGGAGACAGGTGTACCAGGGTGTGTGTGTGTCAGCACGGGTGACAGGTGTACCGGGGTGTGTGTGTCAGCACAGGAGACAGGTGTACCGGAGTGTGTGTGTGTCAGCACGGGAGACAGGTGTACCAAGGTGTGTGTGTGTCAGCACGGGAGACAGGTGTACCGGGGTGTGTGTGTCAGCACAGGAGACAGGTGTACCGGAGTGTGTGTGTGTCAGCACGGGAGACAGGTGTACCAGGGTGTGTGTGTGTCAGCACGGGAGACAGGTGTACCGGGGTGTGTGTGTCAGCACAGGAGACAGGTGTACCGGAGTGTGTGTGTGTCAGCACGGGAGACAGGTGTACCAGGGTGTGTGTGTGTCAGCACGGGTGACAGGTGTACCGGGGTGTGTGTGTCAGCACGGGTGACAGGTGTACCGGGGTGTGTGTGTGTGTGTCAGCACGGGTGACAGGTGTACCGGGGTGTGTGTGTGTGTGTCAGCACGGGTGACAGGTGTACCGGGGTGTGTGTGTGTGTGTCATCACGGGTGACAGGTGTACCGGGGTGTGTGTGTTTCAGCACGGGAGACAGGTGTACCAGGGTGTGTGTGTGTCAGCACGGGAGACAGGTGTACCGGGGTGTGTGTGTGTCAGCACGGGAGACAGGTGTACCAGGGTGTGTGTGTGTCAGCACGGGTGACAGGTGTACCAGGGTGTGTGTGTGTCAGCACGGGTGACAGGTGTACCGGGGTGTGTGTGTGTCAGCACGGGTGACAGGTGTACCAGGGTGTGTGTGTGTCAGCACGGGAGACAGGTGTACCAGGGTGTGTGTGTGTCAGCTTGGGTGACAGGTGTACCGGGGTGTGTGTGTGTCAGCACGGGTGACAAGTGTACCAGGGTGTGTGTGTGTCAGCACGGGAGACAGGTGTACCAGGGTGTGTGTGTGTCAGCACGGGAGACAGGTGTACCAGGGTGTGTGTGTCAGCACGGGTGACAGGTGTACCAGGGTGTGTGTGTGTGTCAGCACGGGTGACAGGTGTAATGGGGTGTGTGTGTGTGTGTGTCAGTAGTAGGGTTGACATGCCACAGGTACCTTTTTGGGGGGGGGGGAGAGGACCCCTGTGGACTGTACACGCCACAGGTAACTTTTTTTTTTTTGAGGTCCAATATCCCGCGTGGGAGTGAGGGTTTTCAGGAAAATTTTTGTCAGTCACAGATTTTAGAAGTAAGGATTTCTTATGATGAAAATAATTTCCGAGACTTAGAAGTTTGTTAAGGTCTTATGGGAGAAATAGCAATCTGTCGCCTCACTTGTGTTTACTTTAGACGTCAGCCAGACGCGGCCTTCAGGTCACCTCTGTAATCGTATCTTATCTTCTCCATAATAATATCTGGACCGTCCCTCTCTCTCTCTCTCCTCCTATTTCCTTACAGCTATTTTCAGAGTTTCAAATAGTCATAGAAGTTTATTTATATGTTTATGACCGAATTTGTAAAAGGACCATTTTCAGAGAATATTGTCTTAGATGTTTTGTTAAGGAAAACAGACCACTTATCCATAACATTTAGTTTTATATCCATTTACGGCTATTTCACCTGTAAAGACCAAAATTAGTCAGAGACAGTTTTAAGCTGAAATTTCATCAGAGTCCTGTAATCTGCGAAAATTTGACAGAGTCCATTTTATACCCAATTTTCGTCAGAGTCTACTTTGAGAGCAAAATTAGTCAGAGACAGTATTTAGCTCATATTTCATCAGAGTCCAATTATCAACAGAAATTCGCCAGAGTCTACTTTGAGAGCAAATTTCATCAGTGTCCTGTAATCTGTGAAAATTTGACAGAGTCCATTTTATACCCAATTTTCGTCAGAGACCATTTTATACCTAAAAATGAACAGAGTCCACTTTGTGAGCAAAATTAGTCAGAGACAGTTTTTAGCTCATATTTCATCAGAGTCCAATTATCAACAGAAATTCACCAGAGTCTACTTTGACAGCAAATTACATCAGTGTCCTGTAATCTGTGAAAATTTGACAGAGTCCATTTTATACCCAATTTTCGTCAGAGTCCACTTTGTGAGCAAAATTAGTCAGAGACAGTTTTTAGCTCATATTTCATCAGAGTCCAATTATCAACATAAATTCGCCAGAGTCTACTTTGAGAGCAAAATTCGTCAGAGACAGTTTTAAGCTCATATTTCATCAGAGTCCAATTATCAACAGAAATTCGCCAGAGTCTACTTTGAGAGCAAAATTCGTCAGAGACAGTTTTAAGCTCATATTTCATCAGAGTCCAATTATCAACAGAAATTCGCCAGAGTCCACTTTGTGAGGAAAATTCGTCAGAGACAGTTTTAAGCTCAAATTTCATCAGAGTCCAGTTTATACCGAAAATTCGCCAGAGTCTACTTTGTGCCAAAATATTCAGAGTCCAGTTCATGATCGAAATTAATCAGAGTCCAATTAAAGACCCAAATTTGACAGAGACCACATTTTCGCTACTAGCAGTCCAATCCCCCTGAAATTTTAAACAGTCATATTTCAGACGTAGTAAATAAGATCAAGTCAGTTACTGAGCTCCAGCTCTTGTCCCCCACCCTCTTCCACCCTCAAGTTTTTGTAAATAAACCATCAATTTCCCCGAAATTTTTACCCTCTGTATTTCAGACATAGTAAATATGAAGTAAAACAAATATAAAACTCTAGCTCTTGTCCTCTGTCCAAGTTCACTCATGTAAATTCATTACTATCAGTCCAAATCCCCCTGAGATTTAAACACCCAACTACATTTTCAGACATAGTAAATAAAAACCAGTTCAGTTATCAAGTTTCAACTCTTGTGCCCCAGCTTAGTTCATTTGTACAAGTTCTTTATTTTCCAACTAAATCACCCTGAGATTTAAAATCACCTTATTTTCTAACGTAGTAAAATTAATCTGGACATTAGGCAAGTTTCCATTTCCTCAGCCTTAGATCATCAGACATAAATATATTCAATCAAGTCCATCTCCAGCCTAACTCTTATCCGAGTACACACATAACCCCAACCTGTGTAATTATCTTTCACCCCCTCCCACCTTCCTCCATCTCATCTCACCTTACCCTTTCCCTCCCTTACCTTCTCATCCCCAACGTATCCAAACCTTCAATAATCATACTGTATTTGCATATTTTCTCTATATTCAGCTGTGTTCTTCACATTTTGTCCATGTTTTCTGTGTTCATTCCATGTTCTACAAATGTTCACAGCATGCTCAGTTCAATTCTTTTCACCTGTTTTTTCTCATTTTTTCTGTAATATTTCTCTTAGTCTCATTATGTTCTCTACAAATTCTAGTCATATTTTCTATGTACATCATATGTTCTCTGTATAACTTTTATACTCAATATTCATGTTCTCAATGTTCTTAGCTTGTTCTTCGCATGTTCAGTGTTCATTCTTTGTAATCCCTATTCTCCTTATCATGTTTTCATGTTCTCTGTAAGTTCATATTCCCAGCATGTTCACTGTATTCATCAACTTTTCTTACATATGTTCTTTGCCATGTTCCCCATATGTTCTCTGGGTTTTTTCCCCTTACATATTATTTAACGTTCCTTAACTAAAAAAATCTTTCGCCAATCAACTAAAACGTAGTCACTTTCGTCATTTCTCAACTAAACTTATTATCCAGTCAACTAAAAATTGTCAAAGGAATCTTTCCAACACTGTTCGTAACTAAACTTATTCCCTAGTCATCAGAAAATAACCGTGTTCTTCATGTTTCATTGTCATTTCATAACTAAAATTATCCATCAATCAACAGAAAAAAGTCATATTCATCATTTCGTAACAGCCATTATGTTTTCGTCAAGTAAGAAAATATAGTCAAAGATATCTATCATCGTCGTTCTTAACTGACATTTATACTTTGTGGAGCACTAAAAAATAGTCAAATGTAACTTTTTCAACACTTTCGTAACTAAAATTATATGTCGCTAAGTAAGAAAAATTGTCAAAGGAATCTTTCCAGCACTGTTCTTAACTAAACTTATTCCCCAGTCATCAGAAATAACCGTGTTCTTCATGTTTCATTGTCATTTCATAACTAAAATTATCCATCAATCAACAGAAAAAGCCATGTTCATCATGTTTTGTCTTTTTGCTTAACTAAAATTATGTTTTGTCAAGTAAGAAAAAATAACCAAAGATATCTTTCATCGCTGTTCTTAACTGACATTATACTTTCGGGAGCACAAAAATAGTCTCCCTCGTCATGTTTTCTCTTTTTCCATAACTAAAAGTATTCATCAGTCAACTAAAAAATAGTTACTTCATCATGTTTCCTTGTCATTTCTTAACTGAAATATCACTTCTCTCATCTGAAATAGTCATGTGTTGCCTCTTTCCAACACTGTTCTTAACTAAAGTAGCCTTTCACTTCGCTAAAATAGTCATATTCGTCATTGTTCCTAACTAAAATTATATGTCGTTAAGTAAGAAATATAGTCAAAGACTCTCTTCGAGACATCAAAGACATCCTTTAAGACTTCAATGGGACTCTTCGAGATATCAAAAGACACTCTCAAACACTCAAAAATTTACTTGCATCCTCAAAGTTAATCTCAGAGGCATAAAAGTTATTCTCGGAGCTATCAAAATTAATCTCTAAAACAACAAAAGTTAATCTCTGTCATCAAAGTTGATCTGCAAGATATCTTCGAGACATCAAAGTTACTTTTCATTACATCAAAGACGCATTCAAATACTACCCATGTTCTCAGAAGTCATTCTCAAAGTCATCAAAGTTATTCAAAGAGCTAACAAAAGTTATTCTCAGAGTCACTTTCGTTCTTCAGAGAAACTTTCCAAAACATCTTTGTTCATCAAAGTTATTCTCAGAGTTAACAAAGGTAATCTCTAACTCACTCTCGTTCATCAAAGTTGTTTCAAAGACATCAAAGTTAATCTCAGAGTTATCCAAAGATATTCTCATGTCCACAAAAGTTATTCACAGAGTCGTCAAAGTTAATCCAAGACATCATTTTTCATCAAAGATATTCTCTCTAAACCATCAATGTTCTTCTCTAAGACAAAAGTTATTCTCAGAGTCACCTTCGTTCTTCAGAGAAACTTTCCAAAACATCTTCGTTCATAAAAGTTATTCTCAGAGACATCTAAAGTTAATCTTAGAGTTAACAAAGGTAATCTCTAACTCACTCTCGTTCGTCAAAGTTGTTTCAAAGACATCAAAGTTATTCTCAGAGTTATCCAAAGATATTCTCATGTCCACAAAAGTTATTCTGAGCTATCAAAGTTAATCTCAGACATCTTCATTCATAAAGTTATTCTCAGTCATGAAATGTTATTCTCTAAGTAACTTTCCGTTCATCAAAGATATTCTCTAAGTCCTGAAAGTTATTCTCTAAGACAGCAAAGTTATTCTCTGAGCTAACAAAATACTACTCATGTTCTCAAAGACATTCTCAAAGTCATCAAAGTTATTCACAGAGTCATCAAAGTTATTCTGTAACTCACTTTTGTTCATTAAAGTTAATTTCTATGTTATAAAAGTTATTCTCAGAGCTAACAAAATACTACTCAAGTTCTTAGAAGTCATTCTCAAACTCATCAAAGTTATTCTCAGAGTCATCAAAAGTTGTTCTCTAAAACATCAATGTTGCTATCTAAGACATCAAAGATGTTCTCTAAATCATAAAAGTTAATCTTAACTCACCTTCGTTCATTAGAGAAACTTTCCAATCCATATTCGTTGACCAGAGTTATTCTCAGAGTCATCAAAGCGATCTCTAATTCATCTTCGTTCTCCAAAAGTTGTTCTCTAAGACACCTTCATTCATCAAAGAAACTCTCCTTCTTCCATCATGTTATTCTTTAAGACATCTTCAGTCATAAAATTTTCTCTCCAAAATGTAACTAGTTCAGCTTTTCATACCAAGCCTGCACTTGTTAAAATATATTTTCGCAGTCACTTTACCCTAAAACTGTTCTCTGAACTATCCTAACTTAACTTACCTTACCTTACCTATCTTACCTAACTTTACCTATCTTACCTAACTTAACCTGCATAACCTAACTTTACCTATCCTAACCTAACTTACCTTACCTTACCTTACCTATCTTACCTAACTTTACCTATCTTACCTAACTTAACCTGCATAACCTAACTTTACCTATCCTAACATAACTTTCCTTACCTTACCTAACTCAACCTGCTTAACCTAACTTACCTAACTTACATAACTTAACCTAACTTACATAACTTAACCTGCTTAACCTAACTTACATAACTTAACCTAACTTACCTAACTTAACCTAACTTACCTTACCTTACCTAACTTATATAACTTGTCTTACCTATCCTATCCTAACCTAACTTGTCTTACCTAACTTAATCTTACATTCCCAAACTTATGTATCCTAACTTATCTAGTCCAACCAGACATGCTCTAACTTACATAAGTATTCCTTCTTGTCTTTTGTGTTTCGTCAATCAGTGTCTCATATTCATTTACTCATTTCATTAGTTAATTTCTCAAATGGTCACTTATGCATTTCAAGTGCTATTTGTTAGAGATTTGATATTTAAGCATTTCAAAGAATTTTTGTTATATATGGGCATTTACTCATTTCAAGGGTTAATTTCTCAAATGGACATTTTTGCATTTCAAGTGTCATTTGTTTAAGATTGGGTGTTTAACCATTTCAAAGGATTTTTTTTGTTATATATGGGAATTTACTCGTTTCAAGGGCAAATTTCTCAAATGGTCATTTTTGCAGATCAAGGGTTATTTGTTAAAGTTCATCAAGTTGCTCATAAGTTGTATTTACTAGGTTCTATCATATGTTCTTATTCCCCAACCCCTTAACCTAACCTCTTGTAATCTTAGTGTATTTACTAGGTTCTATCTTATGTTCTTATTCCCCAACCCCTTAACCTAACCTCTTGTAATCTTAGTGTATTTAGTAGGTTCTATCTTATGTTCTTATTCCCCAACCCTTTAACCTAACCTTTCAGATGTAGTTTATTGTGTTTTTGACATATTTGTTGAATATATTATCCTTTTCCTAACCTTTTTACCCAAGGTTAGGATAGGTAAAGTTAGGTTATGCAGGTTAAGTTAGGTAAGATAGGTAAAGTTAGGTAAGATAGGTAAGGTAAGGTAAGTTAAGTTAGGATAGTTCAGAGAACAGTTTTAGGGTAAAGTGACTGCGAAAATATATTTTAACAAGTGCAGGCTTGGTATGAAAAGCTGAACTAGTTACATTTTGGAGAGAAAATTTTATGACTGAAGATGTCTTAAAGAATAACATGATGGAAGAAGGAGAGTTTCTTTGATGAATGAAGGTGTCTTAGAGAACAACTTTTGGAGAACGAAGATGAATTAGAGATCGCTTTGATGACTCTGAGAATAACTCTGGTCAACGAATATGGATTGGAAAGTTTCTCTAATGAACGAAGGTGAGTTAAGATTAACTTTTATGATTTAGAGAACATCTTTGATGTCTTAGATAGCAACATTGATGTTTTAGAGAACAACTTTTGATGACTCTGAGAATAACTTTGATGAGTTTGAGAATGACTTCTAAGAACATGAGTAGTATTTTGTTAGCTCTGAGAATAACTTTTATAACATAGAAATTAACTTTAATGAACAAAAGTGAGTTACAGAATAACTTTGATGACTCTGTGAATAACTTTGATGACTTTGAGAATGTCTTTGAGAACATGAGTAGTATTTTGTTAGCTCAGAGAATAACTTTGCTGTCTTAGAGAATAACTTTCAGGACTTAGAGAATATCTTTGATGAACGGAAAGTTACTTAGAGAATAACATTTCATGACTGAGAATAACTTTATGAATGAAGATGTCTGAGATTAACTTTGATAGCTCAGAATAACTTTTGTGGACATGAGAATATCTTTGGATAACTCTGAGAATAACTTTGATGTCTTTGAAACAACTTTGACGAACGAGAGTGAGTTAGAGATTACCTTTGTTAACTCTAAGATTAACTTTAGATGTCTCTGAGAATAACTTTTATGAACGAAGATGTTTTGGAAAGTTTCTCTGAAGAACGAAGGTGACTCTGAGAATAACTTTTATGTCTTAGAGAAGAACATTGATGGTTTAGAGAGAATATCTTTGATGAAAAATGATGTCTTGGATTAACTTTGACGACTCTGTGAATAACTTTTGTGGACATGAGAATATCTTTGGATAACTCTGAGATTAACTTTGATGTCTTTGAAACAACTTTGATGAACGAGAGTGAGTTAGAGATTACCTTTGTTAACTCTGAGAATAACTTTGATGAACAAAGATGTTTTGGAAAGTTTCTCTGAAGAACGAAAGTGACTCTGAGAATAACTTTTGTTAGCTCTTTGAATAACTTTGATGACTTTGAGAATGACTTCTGAGAACATGGGAAGTATTTGAATGCGTCTTTGATGTAATGAAAAGTAACTTTGATGTCTCGAAGATATCTTGCAGATCAACTTTGATGACAGAGATTAACTTTTGTTGTTTTAGAGATTAATTTTGATAGCTCCGAGAATAACTTTTATGCCTCTGAGATTAACTTTGAGGATGCAAGTAAATTTTTGAGTGTTTGAGAGTGTCTTTTGATATCTCGAAGAGTCCCATTGAAGTCTTAAAGGATGTCTTTGATGTCTCGAAGAGAGTCTTTGACTATATTATTTACTTAACGACATATAATTTTAGTTAGGAACAATGACGAATATGACTATTTTAGCGAAGTGAAAGGCTACTTTAGTTAAGAACAGTGTTGGAAAGAGGCAACACATGACTATTTCAGATGAGAGAAGTGATATTTCAGTTAAGAAATGACAAGGAAACATGATGAAGTAACTATTTTTTAGTTGACTGATGAATACTTTTAGTTATGGAAAAAGAGAAAACATGACGAGGGAGACTATTTTTGTGCTCCCGAAAGTATAATGTCAGTTAAGAACAGCGATGAAAGATATCTTTGGTTATTTTTTCTTACTTGACAAAACATAATTTTAGTTAAGCAAAAAGACAAAACATGATGAACATGGCTTTTTCTGTTGATTGATCGATAATTTTAGTTATGAAATGACAATGAAACATGAAGAACACGGTTATTTCTGATGACTGGGGAATAAGTTTAGTTAAGAACAGTGCTGGAAAGATTCCTTTGACAATTTTTCTTACTTAGCGACAAATAATTTTAGTTACGAAAGTGTTGAAAAAGTTACATTTGACTATTTTTTAGTGCTCCACAAAGTATAAATGTCAGTTAAGAACGACGATGATAGATATCTTTGACTATATTTTCTTACTTGACGAAAACATAATGGCTGTTACGAAATGATGAATATGACTTTTTTCTGTTGATTGATGGATAATTTTAGTTATGAAATGACAATGAAACATGAAGAACACGGTTATTTTCTGATGACTAGGGAATAAGTTTAGTTATGAACAGTGTTGGAATGATTCCTTTGACAATTTTTAGTTGACTGGATAATAAGTTTAGTTGAGAAATGACGAAAGTGACTACGTTTTAGTTGATTGGCGAAATATTTTTTTAGTTAAGGAACGTTAAATAATATGTAAGGGGAAAAAACCCAGAGAACATATGGGGAACATGGCAAAGAACATATGTAAGAAAAGTTGATGAATACAGTGAACATGCTGGGAATATGAACTTACAGAGAACATGAAAACATGATAAGGAGAATAGGGATTACAAAGAATGAACACTGAACATGCGAAGAACAAGCTAAGAACATTGAGAACATGAATATTGAGTATAAAAGTTATACAGAGAACATATGATGTACATAGAAAATATGACTAGAATTTGTAGAGAACATAATGAGACTAAGAGAAAGATTACAGAAAAAATGAGAAAAAACAGGTGAAAAGAATTGAACTGAGCATGCTGTGAACATTTGTAGAACATGGAATGAACACAGAAAACATGGACAAAATGTGAAGAACACAGCTGAATATAGAGAAAATATGCAAATACAGTATGATTATTGAAGGTTTGGATACGTTGGGGATGAGAAGGTAAGGGAGGGAAAGGGTAAGGTGAGATGAGATGGAGGAAGGTGGGAGGGGGTGAAAGATAATTACACAGGTTGGGGTTATGTGTGTACTCGGATAAGAGTTAGGCTGGAGATGGACTTGATTGAATATATTTATGTCTGATGATCTAAGGCTGAGGAAATGGAAACTTGGCTAATGTCCAGATTAATTTTACTACGTTAGAAAATAAGGTGATTTTAAATCTCAGGGTGATTTAGTTGGAAAATAAAGAACTTGTACAAATGAACTAAGCTGGGGCACAAGAGTTGAAACTTGATAACTGAACTGGTTTTTATTTACTATGTCTGAAAATGTAGTTGGGTGTTTAAATCTCAGGGGGATTTGGACTGATAGTAATGAATTTACATGAGTGAACTTGGACAGAGGACAAGAGCTAGAGTTTTATATTTGTTTTACTTCATATTTACTATGTCTGAAATACAGAGGGTAAAAATTTCGGGGAAATTGATGGTTTATTTACAAAAACTTGAGGGTGGAAGAGGGTGGGGGACAAGAGCTGGAGCTCAGTAACTGACTTGATCTTATTTACTACGTCTGAAATATGACTGTTTAAAATTTCAGGGGGATTGGACTGCTAGTAGCGAAAATGTGGTCTCTGTCAAATTTGGGTCTTTAATTGGACTCTGATTAATTTCGATCATGAACTGGACTCTGAATATTTTGGCACAAAGTAGACTCTGGCGAATTTTCGGTATAAACTGGACTCTGATGAAATTTGAGCTTAAAACTGTCTCTGACGAATTTTCCTCACAAAGTGGACTCTGGCGAATTTCTGTTGATAATTGGACTCTGATGAAATATGAGCTTAAAACTGTCTCTGACGAATTTTGCTCTCAAAGTAGACTCTGGCGAATTTCTGTTGATAATTGGACTCTGATGAAATATGAGCTTAAAACTGTCTCTGACGAATTTTGCTCTCAAAGTAGACTCTGGCGAATTTCTGTTGATAATTGGACTCTGATGAAATATGAGCTAAAAACTGTCTCTGACTAATTTTGCTCACAAAGTGGACTCTGACGAAAATTGGGTATAAAATGGACTCTGTCAAATTTTCACAGATTACAGGACACTGACGAAATTTGCTCTCAAAGTAGACTCTGGCGAATTTCTGTTGATAATTGGACTCTGATGAAATATGAGCTAAAAACTGTCTCTGACTAATTTTGCTCACAAAGTGGACTCTGACGAAAATTGGGTATAAAATGGACTCTGTCAAATTTTCACAGATTACAGGACACTGATGAAATTTGCTCTCAAAGTAGACTCTGGCGAATTTCTGTTGATAATTGGACTCTGATGAAATATGAGCTAAATACTGTCTCTGACTAATTTTGCTCTCAAAGTAGACTCTGACGAAAATTGGGTATAAAATGGACTCTGTCAAATTTTCGCAGATTACAGGACTCTGATGAAATTTCAGCTTAAAACTGTCTCTGACTAATTTTGGTCTTTACAGGTGAAATAGCCGTAAATGGATATAAAACTAAATGTTATGGATAAGTGGTCTGTTTTCCTTAACAAAACATCTAAGACAATATTCTCTGAAAATGGTCCTTTTACAAATTCGGTCATAAACATATAAATAAACTTCTATGACTATTTGAAACTCTGAAAATAGCTGTAAGGAAATAGGAGGAGAGAGAGAGAGAGGGACGGTCCAGATATTATTATGGAGAAGATAAGATACGATTACAGAGGTGACCTGAAGGCCGCGTCTGGCTGACGTCTAAAGTAAACACAAGTGAGGCGACAGATTGCTATTTCTCCCATAAGACCTTAACAAACTTCTAAGTCTCGGAAATTATTTTCATCATAAGAAATCCTTACTTCTAAAATCTGTGACTGTCAAAAATTTACCTGAAAACCCTCACTCCCACGCGGGATATTGGACCTCAAAAAAAAAAAAGTTACCTGTGGCGTGTACAGTCCACAGGGGTCCTCTCCCCCCCCAAAAAAGGTACCTGTGGAGTGTACAGTCCACAGGGGTCCTCTCCCCCCCCAAAAAAAAGGTACCTGTGGCGTGTCAACCCTACTACTGACACACACACACACACACCCCATTACACCTGTCACCCGTGCTGACACACACACACACCCTGGTACACCTGTCACCCGTGCTGACACACACACCCTGGTACACCTGTCTCCCGTGCTGACACACACACACCCTGGTACACCTGTCTCCCGTGCTGACACACACACACCCTGGTACACTTGTCACCCGTGCTGACACACACACACCCCGGTACACCTGTCACCCGTGCTGACACACACACACCCTGGTACACCTGTCTCCACTGCTGACACACACACACCCTGGTACACCTGTCACCCGTGCTGACACACACACACCCCGGTACACCTGTCACCCGTGCTGACACACACACACCCTGGTACACCTGTCTCCCGTGCTGACACACACACACCCCGGTACACCTGTCTCCCGTGCTGACACACACACACCCTGGTACACCTGTCTCCCGTGCTGAAACACACACACCCCGGTACACCTGTCACCCGTGATGACACACACACACACACCCCGGTACACCTGTCACCCGTGCTGACACACACACACACACCCCGGTACACCTGTCACCCGTGCTGACACACACACACACACCCCGGTACACCTGTCACCCGTGCTGACACACACACCCCGGTACACCTGTCACCCGTGCTGACACACACACACCCTGGTACACCTGTCTCCCGTGCTGACACACACACACTCCGGTACACCTGTCTCCTGTGCTGACACACACACCCCGGTACACCTGTCTCCCGTGCTGACACACACACACCCTGGTACACCTGTCTCCCGTGCTGACACACACACACTCCGGTACACCTGTCTCCTGTGCTGACACACACACCCCGGTACACCTGTCTCCCGTGCTGACACACACACACCTCGGTACACCTGTCACCCGTGCTGACACACACACACTCTGGTACACCTGTCTCCTGTGCTGACACACACACCCCGGTACACCTGTCTCCCGTGCTGACACACACAAACCCTGGTACACCTGTCTCCCGTGCTGACACACACACACTCCGGTACACCTGTCTCCTGTGCTGACGCACACACTCCGGCACACCTGTCATCCGTGCTGACACACACACACACCGGTACACCTTTCACCTGTGCTGACACACACACACCCCGGTACACCTGTCACCCGTGCTGACACACACACACCCTGGTACACCTGTCTCCCGTGCTGACACACACACACCCCGGTACACCTGTCTCCCGTGCTGACACACACACACACCGGTACACCTGTCACCCGTGCTGACACACACAGACCTCGGTACACCTGTCACCCGTGCTGATAGACACACACCCCGGTACACCTGTCACCCGTGCTGACACACACACACACCCTGGTACACCTGTCACCCGTGCTGACACACACACACCCTGGTACACCTGTCACCCGTGCTGACACACACACACCCCGGTACACCTGTCTCCCGTGCTGACACACACACACACACCCCGGTACACCTGTCACCCGTGCTGACACACACACACACACCCCCGTACACTTGTCACCCGTGCTGACACACACACACCCCGGTACACCTGTCACCCGTGCTGACACACACACACCCCGGTAAACGTGTCACCCGTGCTGACCCCGGTACACCTGTCACCCGTGCTGACACACACACACACACACACACCGGTACACCTGTCACCCGTGCTGACACACACACCCCGGTACACTTGTCACCCGTGCTGACACACACACCCCGGTAAACGTGTCTCCCGTGCTGACCCCGGTACACCTTTCATTAGGGACATTTACGCCATAGACCGTCCCCTCCATTTTGGATGGAGTGGTTTTGGACACGGCGAATGTTGTGGTAACGTTGCGGGAACGTTTGGGGCAACATAGGGTGGCTGTAGGGGACGTTTGGCCCGATGTACGATAAATATAAGATAAGTAGTGTTCGAGTGAGGTGTGTATTGTTGTGAGAAGGTCGAGAGAACATCGTATTTTTTTTTTTTTTTTGGTGAAATGTAACGTTATCTGTTGAAATTTTGGAAAAGACCCATTTTCTGTTGTAAATGAAAGGACGAGATTGGTAGATGGAGAAGTGGGAGGAGAATGAAGTCTGAAGATGCAGGTGAGTGGGTAAAAGGGTCATAAAGATTTTAGGCTCCGCCCCCAACTTTTTTGAAAGAGGGAGAGAGATTGTGATTAGGAGCAGACGCGATTCTGAGAGTGGTAAGAAGAAGAAAGATAGGAGGAGGATGAGGAGGAGAACAATATAGAATACAGGAAGAATAAGGATAAAATAGGGAAAGAGTAAAGGCAGCAGCAGGAGGAGGAGGAGGAGGATTCACAGAACTTGAAGGAAGAGCGTCAGCTGCCCCAGCAGCAGGAGCAAGGAAGCAGGAGGAGCAGCACCAGCAGCACCAGCAGCAGCAGGAGCATGGAAGCCGGAGGAGGAGCACCAGCAGCAGCAGGAGCAAGAAAGCAGGAGGAGGAGCACCAGCAGCAGCAGGAGCAAGGAAGCAGGTGGAGCAGCACCAGCAGCAGCAGGAGCAAGGAAGCAGGTGGAGCAGCACCAGCAGCACCAGCAGCAGCAGGAGCAAGGAAGCAGGAGGAGCAGCACCAGCAGCAGCAGGAGCAAGGAAGCAGGAGGAGGAGCACCAGCAGCACCAGCAGCAGCAGGAGCAAGGAAGCAGGAGGAGCAGCACCAGCAGCAGCAGGAGCAAGGAAGCAGGAGGAGGAGCACCAGCAGCAGCAGGAGCAAGGAAGCAGGTGGAGCAGCACCAGCAGCAGCAGGAGCAAGGAAGCAGGTGGAGCAGCACCAGCAGCAGCAGGAGCAAGGAAGCAGGAGGAGGAGCACCAGCAGCAGCAGGAGCAAGGAAGCAGGTGGAGCAGCACCAGCAGCAGCAGGAGCAAGGAAGCAGGTGGAGCAGCACCAGCAGCAGCAGGAGCAAGGAAGCAGGAGGAGGAGCACCAGCAGCAGCAGGAGCAAAGAAGCAGGAGGAGGAGCACCAGCAGCACCAGCAGCACCAGCAGCACCAGCAGCAGCAGGAGCAAGGAAGCAGGTGGAGCAGCACCAGCAGCAGCAGGAGCAAGAAAGCAGGTGGAGCAGCACCAGCAGCAGCAGGAGCAAGGAAGCAAGAGGAGGAGCACCAGCAGCAGCAGGAGCAAGGAAGCAGGAGGAGCAGCACCAGCAGCACCAGCAGCAGCAGGAGCAAGGAAGCAGGAGGAGGAGCACCAGCAGCAGCAGGAGCAAGGAAGCAGGTGGAGCAGCACCAGCAGCAGCAGGAGCAAAGAAGCAGGTGGAGCAGCACCATAAGCAGCAGCAGGAGCAAAGAAGCAGGTGGAGCAGCACCAGCAGCACCAGCAGCAGCAGGAGCAAGGAAGCAGGTGGAGCAGCACCAGCAGCAGCAGGAGCAAAGAAGCAGGTGGAGCAGCACCAGCAGCAGCAGGAGCAAAGAAGCAGGTGGAGCAGCACCAGCAGCACCAGCAGCACCAGCAGCACCAGCAGCAGCAGGAGCAAGGAAGCAGGAGGAGGAGCACCAGCAGCACCAGCAGCAGCAGGAGCAAGGAAGCAGGAGGAGGAGCACCAGCAGCACCAGCAGCACCAGCAGCACCAGCAGCAGCAGGAGCAAGGAAGCAGGAGGAGGAGCACCAGCAGCAGCAGGAGCAAAGAAGCAGGTGGAGCAGCACCAGCAGCAGCAGGAGCAAGGAAGCAGGTGGAGCAGCACCAGCAGCAGCAGGAGCAAGGAAGCAGGTGGAGCAGCACCAGCAGCAGCAGGAGCAAGGAAGCAGGAGGAGGAGCACCAGCAGCAGCAGGAGCAAGGAAGCAGGAGGAGGAGCACCAGCAGCAGCAGGAGCAAGGAAGCAGGAGGAGGAGCACCAGCAGCAGCAGGAGCAAGGAAGCAGGTGGAGCAGCACCAGCAGCAGCAGGAGCAAGGAAGCAGGTGGAGCAGCACCAGCAGCAGCAGGAGCAAGGAAGCAGGAGGAGGAGCACCAGCAGCAGCACCAGCAGCAGCAGGAGCAAGGAAGCAGGAGGAGCAGCACCAGCAGCAGCAGGAGCAAGGAAGCAGGAGGAGGAGCACCAGCAGCACCAGCAGCAGCAGGAGCAAGGAAGCAGGAGGAGCAGCACCAGCAGCAGCAGGAGCAAGGAAGCAGGAGGAGGAGCACCAGCAGCAGCAGGAGCAAGGAAGCAGGTGGAGCAGCACCAGCAGCAGCAGGAGCAAGGAAGCAGGTGGAGCAGCACCAGCAGCAGCAGGAGCAAGGAAGCAGGAGGAGGAGCACCAGCAGCAGCAGGAGCAAGGAAGCAGGTGGAGCAGCACCAGCAGCAGCAGGAGCAAGGAAGCAGGTGGAGCAGCACCAGCAGCAGCAGGAGCAAGGAAGCAGGAGGAGGAGCACCAGCAGCAGCAGGAGCAAAGAAGCAGGAGGAGGAGCACCAGCAGCACCAGCAGCACCAGCAGCACCAGCAGCAGCAGGAGCAAGGAAGCAGGTGGAGCAGCACCAGCAGCAGCAGGAGCAAGAAAGCAGGTGGAGCAGCACCAGCAGCAGCAGGAGCAAGGAAGCAAGAGGAGGAGCACCAGCAGCAGCAGGAGCAAGGAAGCAGGAGGAGCAGCACCAGCAGCACCAGCAGCAGCAGGAGCAAGGAAGCAGGAGGAGGAGCACCAGCAGCAGCAGGAGCAAGGAAGCAGGTGGAGCAGCACCAGCAGCAGCAGGAGCAAAGAAGCAGGTGGAGCAGCACCATAAGCAGCAGCAGGAGCAAAGAAGCAGGTGGAGCAGCACCAGCAGCACCAGCAGCAGCAGGAGCAAGGAAGCAGGTGGAGCAGCACCAGCAGCAGCAGGAGCAAAGAAGCAGGTGGAGCAGCACCAGCAGCAGCAGGAGCAAAGAAGCAGGTGGAGCAGCACCAGCAGCACCAGCAGCACCAGCAGCACCAGCAGCAGCAGGAGCAAGGAAGCAGGAGGAGGAGCACCAGCAGCACCAGCAGCAGCAGGAGCAAGGAAGCAGGAGGAGGAGCACCAGCAGCACCAGCAGCACCAGCAGCACCAGCAGCAGCAGGAGCAAGGAAGCAGGAGGAGGAGCACCAGCAGCAGCAGGAGCAAAGAAGCAGGTGGAGCAGCACCAGCAGCAGCAGGAGCAAGGAAGCAGGTGGAGCAGCACCAGCAGCAGCAGGAGCAAGGAAGCAGGTGGAGCAGCACCAGCAGCAGCAGGAGCAAGGAAGCAGGAGGAGGAGCACCAGCAGCAGCAGGAGCAAGGAAGCAGGAGGAGGAGCACCAGCAGCAGCAGGAGCAAGGAAGCAGGAGGAGGAGCACCAGCAGCAGCAGGAGCAAGGAAGCAGGTGGAGCAGCACCAGCAGCAGCAGGAGCAAGGAAGCAGGTGGAGCAGCACCAGCAGCAGCAGGAGCAAGGAAGCAGGAGGAGGAGCACCAGCAGCAGCAGCAGGAGCAGCAGGAGCAAGGAAGCAGGAGGAGGAGCACCAGCAGCACCAGCAGCAGCAGGAGCAAGGAAGCAGGAGGAGGAGCACCAGCAGCAGCAGGAGCAGCAGGAGCAAGGAAGCAGGAGGAGCAGCACCAGCAGCACCAGCAGCAGCAGGAGCAAGGAAGCAGGAGGAGGAGCACCAGCAGCATCAGGAGCAAGGAAGCAGGAGGAGGAGCACCAGCAGCAGCAGGAGCAGCAGGAGCAAGGAAGCAGGAGGAGCAGCACCAGCAGCACCAGCAGCAGCAGGAGCAAGGAAGCAGGAGGAGGAGCACCAGCAGCAGCAGGAGCAAGGAAGCAGGAGGAGGAGCACCACCAGCAGCAGGAGCAAAGAAGCAGGTGGAGCAGCACCAGCAGCAGCAGGAGCAAGGAAGCAGGAGGAGGAGCAGCACCAGCAGCAGCAGGAGCAAGGAAGCAGGAGGAGGAGCACCAGCAGCAGCAGGAGCAAGGAAGCAGGAGGAGGAGCACCAGCAGCAGCAGGAGCAAAGAAGCAGGTGGAGCAGCACCAGCAGCAGCAGGAGCAAGGAAGCAGGTGGAGCAGCACCAGCAGCAGCAGGAGCAAGGAAGCAGGAGGAGGAGCAGCACCAGCAGGAGCAAGGAAGCAGGAGGAGCAGCACCAGCAGCACCAGCAGCAGCAGGAGCAAGGAAGCAGGAGGAGGAGCACCAGCAGCAGCAGGAGCAAGGAAGCAGGAGGAGGAGCACCAGCAGCAGCAGGAGCAAGGAAGCAGGAGGAGGAGCACCAGCAGCAGCAGGAGCAAGGAAGCAGGAGGAGGAGCAGCACCAGCAGGAGCAAGGAAGCAGGAGGAGCAGCACCAGCAGCACCAGCAGCAGCAGGAGCAAGGAAGCAGGAGGAGGAGCACCAGCAGCAGCAGGAGCAAAGAAGCAGGTGGAGCAGCACCAGCAGCAGCAGGAGCAAGGAAGCAGGTGGAGCAGCACCAGCAGCAGCAGGAGCAAGGAAGCAGGAGGAGGAGCAGCACCAGCAGGAGCAAGGAAGCAGGAGGAGCAGCACCAGCAGCAGCAGGAGGAGGAGCACCAGCAGCAGCAGGAGCAAAGAAGCAGGTGGAGCAGCACCAGCAGCAGCAGGAGCAAGGAAGCAGGAGGAGGAGCAGCACCAGCAGGAGCAAGGAAGCAGGAGGAGCAGCACCAGCAGCACCAGCAGCAGCAGGAGCAAGGAAGCAGGAGGAGGAGCACCAGCAGCAGCAGGAGCTAGGAAGCAGGAGGAGGAGCAGCACCAGCAGAAGCAGGAGCAAGGAAGCAGGAGGAGCAGCACCAGCAGCAGCAGGAGCAAGGAAGCAGGAGGAGCAGCACCAGCAGCAGCAGGAGCAAGGAAGCAGGAGGAGCAGCACCAGCAGCAGCAGGAGCAAGGAAGCAGGAGGAGCAGCACCAGCAGGAGCAAGGAAGCAGGAGGAGCAGCTTCAGGAGGAGGAGGAGGTGCAGCAGGAGGTGCAGGAGGAGGCATGGGGAAAATGAAGTATAGTAAAACACACACACACACACACACACACACACACACACACACACACACACACACACACACACACACACACACACACACACACACAGCCTTAATGAAAAGGTCCAGCAGTGAATAAGAAGGATTTTAACAGTAAAAAAATGTAAACTTACGTAAGCGTAGCGGAGCTGTAAGGTGTTACTCTCACAAAGGTTAAATACATATTGATCAAATTGACGGGTACTGGAGGTGAAACCAAAAACCACAAAATGGCAGTTAGCCGTTGTCTCAGCCACGCGCTCGCTTGGGCGGAGGAGCGATGGACAGACAGACAGGAAATAGTTGCGGTCGACAGAGAGAGAGAGAGCGTCATAATCACCCTCACTTGGATATTATTATAGTATCGCACAGGTGCCTCTCTATTTCTGAATAAAACATGCAGTTCAGGTAAACAGCTATTAACTCCATCACTTTGTTGGACCAAGCTTTCGAAAAGTGCATTCACCACTTAATGCATTCACCATATATATTTAAAGTGCATTCACCACATATATTTATATATATATATGTATATATATATATATATATATATATATATATATATATATATATATATATATATATATATATATATGTATATATATATATATATATATATATATATATATATATATATATATATATATATATATATATATATATATATATATATATATATATATATATATTGAAGTTTGTAACTAGCTCATCAAGATTGTAACTTGCTTAGGTAAATAAATTGTGGGGTTCAGTCCCTGAGCCCATTATGTGCCTTATATATATATATATAAATATATATATATATATATATATATATATATATATATATATATATATATATATATATATATATATATATATATATATATATATATATATATATATATATATATATTATTAAATATGACCGAAAAAGTAAGATTAATAATTCTAACACGAATTTTCTCAATCTTTCGTTCATTACGCTTCACTGTTGGAGGTAAATCAAAAATTAATTCTCCAAAATTCATTTTTATTTCTAGTCTGACGCGACACGGGCGCGTTTCGTAAAACTTAATACATTTTCAAAGACTTTAGTTCACAAATACACAACTGAATAGAACTTACGTATCTCCGAGTTTATATCTACATTTGAGTGAGGTGGGAGGGGTGATGTGGCATTAACACAAGACAGAACAAGAGGGGATATTAATAGGGTATTAAAAGTATCAACACAAGACAGAACACAAACAATGGGTATTGAATAGAAGTGTTTGTAGAAAGCCTATTGGTCCATATTTCTTGATGCTTCTATATTGGAGCGGAGTCTTGAGGTGGGTAGAATATAGTTGTGCAATAATTGGCTGTTGATTGCTGGTGTTGACTTCTTGATGTGTAGTGCCTCGCAAACGTCAAGCCGCCTGCTATCGCTGTATCTATCGATGATTTCTGTGTTGTTTACTAGGATTTCTCTGGCGATGGTTTGGTTGTGGGAAGAGATTATATGTTCCTTAATGGAGCCCTGTTGCTTATGCATCGTTAAACGCCTAGAAAGAGATGTAGTTGTCTTGCCTATATACTGGGTTTTTTGGAGCTTACAGTCCCCAAGTGGGCATTTGAAGGCATAGACGACGTTAGTCTCTTTTAAAGCGTTCTGTTTTGTGTCTGGAGAGTTTCTCATGAGTAGGCTGGCCGTTTTTCTGGTTTTATAGTAAATCGTCAGTTGTATCCTCTGATTTTTGTCTGTAGGGATAACGTTTCTATTAACAATATCTTTCAGGACCCTTTCCTCCGTTTTATGAGCTGTGGAAAAGAAGTTCCTGTAAAATAGTCTAATAGGGGGTATAGGTGTTGTGTTAGTTGTCTCTTCAGAGGTTGCATGGCTTTTCACTTTCCTTCTTATGATGACTTCGATGAAACCATTGGAGAAGCCGTTATTGACTAGGACCTGCCTTACCCTACAGAGTTCTTCGTCGACTTGCTTCCATTCTGAGCTGTGGCTGAGAGCACGGTCGACATATGCGTTAACAACACTCCTCTTGTACCTGTCGGGGCAGTCGCGGTTGGCATTTAGGCACATTCCTATGTTTGTTTCCTTAGTGTAGACTGCAGTGTGGAAACCTCCGCCCTTTTCCATGACTGTTACATCTAGAAAGGGCAGCTTCCCATCCTTTTCCATCTCGTAAGTGAAACGCAGCACGGAACTCTGCTCAAATGCCTCCTTCAGCTCCTGCAGATGTCTGACATCAGGTACCTGTGTAAAAATGTCGTCAACATACCTGCAGTATATGGCCGGTTTCAAGTTCATGTCGACTAAGACTTTTTGCTCGATGGTACCCATATAGAAGTTTGCAAACAGGACACCTAGGGGAGAACCCATGGCGACCCCATCTACTTGCTTATACATGTGCCCATCCGGGCTCAAGAAGGGTGCCTCTTTAGTACAAGCTTGGAGTAGTTTCCTCAGAATATTTTCTGGTATGTCAAGAGGAGTACAGGCTGGATCACGATACACTCTGTCGGCTATCATTCCGATTGTCTCGTCCACAGGTACGTTGGTAAACAGCGATTCTACGTCCAACGAGGCTCTTATCCCTGTGGCCCGTGTGCCCCGCAGTAAGTCAACAAATTCCTTTGGAGACTTCAGGCTGAAGGCGCAAGGAACATAAAGAGTCAGCAGGCCGTTGAGTCGCTTCGCCAGTCTGTACGTGGGTGTGGGTATCTGGCTAATGATTGGCCAAAGTGGGTTTCCAGGCTTGTGCGTCTTGACATTTCCATACGCATATCCAGGTTTATATTCCCCAATGATCTTTGGCAGGTGGAGTCCGGATTTCTTGGCGTTCACAGTTTCGATCAGTTTGTTGACCTTTGCTTTTAATTCGGCTGTAGTGTCCTTCGTTACCCTTTGGAACTTAGTTTGGTCAGAGAGTATGATGTTCATTTTCGCCAGATATTCGTCTTTTTTAAGAATGACATATATTGGCGACTTGTCACCTCTCCTGACAACTATCTCCTTGTTCTCACGAAGGCTTTTAGCTGCCGCTTTAAGCTCGGGGGACAGTATGGTGCTTCTGTAGTTGCCTCGATTCTTTCCTCCTTCTGCAATAAGTTCTGCTTGTAAGGTATCTTTGGTAGTGACCTTCTTTTGTGTCTCGAGGTCGAATAAAGAAATGTAATAAGTTTTACGAAACGCGCCCGTGTCGCGTCAGACTAGAAATAAAAATGAATTTTGGAGAATTAATTTTTGATTTACCTCCAACAGTGAAGCGTAATGTACGAAAGATTGAGAAAATTCGTGTTAGAATTATTAATCTTACTTTTTCGGTCATATTTAATAATATATGTCTACAGGAAAGACTGCTACCAAAATATACTAATATTAAAGCGCACGACCCAGCAGCAAGGAATCAAGCCTTCACGATAAAATATCGCCAGGATCTGATTCGTGATCAGATATACAAGGCAGAGAATGAAATCAAAGACAACAAAACGCAACTACTTCATGCTACAAACGAGTGGAGAAATAGCAACATCGACCATAGTATCCGTACCCGCATTGAACAACACCTCGACATCCTCACAGACCAACATCACCTCAGCACTGAAACAAGGATTATCAAGAAACTAACAACATTATATGGAGGACCTATGGCAATTCCACGACCAAGAGATGGCTTCCTGAACCTTGCAGGAATTAACCTCACTGAGGACCAAGTCACTCTCCTAAATCTGGGCATAAACTGTCATGTTATGTCCAGACCGAGTGAGATGGCCCGGAAAGTAGAGTTGGAAATTCTGTTGGACGACATATTCGACCTCGAGACACAAAAGAAGGTCACTACCAAAGATACCTTACAAGCAGAACTTATTGCAGAAGGAGGAAAGAATCGAGGCAACTACAGAAGCACCATACTGTCCCCCGAGCTTAAAGCGGCAGCTAAAAGCCTTCGTGAGAACAAGGAGATAGTTGTCAGGAGAGGTGACAAGTCGCCAATATATGTCATTCTTAAAAAAGACGAATATCTGGCGAAAATGAACATCATACTCTCTGACCAAACTAAGTTCCAAAGGGTAACGAAGGACACTACAGCCGAATTAAAAGCAAAGGTCAACAAACTGATCGAAACTGTGAACGCCAAGAAATCCGGACTCCACCTGCCAAAGATCATTGGGGAATATAAACCTGGATATGCGTATGGAAATGTCAAGACGCACAAGCCTGGAAACCCACTTCGGCCAATCATTAGCCAGATACCCACACCCACGTACAGACTGGCGAAGCGACTCAACGGCCTGCTGACTCCTTATGTTCCTTGCGCCTTCAGCCTGAAGTCTCCAAAGGAATTTGTTGACTTACTGCGGGGCACACGGGCCACAGGGATAAGAGCCTCGTTGGACGTAGAATCGCTGTTTACCAACGTACCTGTGGACGAGACAATCGGAATGATAGCCGACAGAGTGTATCGTGATCCAGCCTGTACTCCTCTTGACATACCAGAAAATATTCTGAGGAAACTACTCCAAGCTTGTACTAAAGAGGCACCCTTCTTGAGCCCGGATGGGCACATGTATAAGCAAGTAGATGGGGTCGCCATGGGTTCTCCCCTAGGTGTCCTGTTTGCAAACTTCTATATGGGTACCATCGAGCAAAAAGTCTTAGTCGACATGAACTTGAAACCGGCCATATACTGCAGGTATGTTGACGACATTTTTACACAGGTACCTGATGTCAGACATCTGCAGGAGCTGAAGGAGGCATTTGAGCAGAGTTCCGTGCTGCGTTTCACTTACGAGATGGAAAAGGATGGGAAGCTGCCCTTTCTAGATGTAACAGTCATGGAAAAGGGCGGAGGTTTCCACACTGCAGTCTACACTAAGGAAACAAACATAGGAATGTGCCTAAATGCCAACAGCGACTGCCCCGACAGGTACAAGAGGAGTGTTGTTAACGCATATGTCGACCGTGCTCTCAGCCACAGCTCAGAATGGAAGCAAGTCGACGAAGAACTCTGTAGGGTAAGGCAGGTCCTAGTCAATAACGGCTTCTCCAATGGTTTCGTCGAAGACATCATAAGAAGGAAAGTGAAAAGCCATGCAACCTCTGAAGAGACAACTAACACAACACCTATACCCCCTATTAGACTATTTTACAGGAACTTCTTTTCCACAGCTCATAAAACGGAGGAAAGGGTCCTGAAAGATATTGTTAATAGAAACGTTATCCCTACAGACAAAAATCAGAGGATACAATTGACGATTTACTATAAAACCAGAAAAACGGCCAGCCTACTCATGAGAAACTCTCCAGACACAAAACAGAACGCTTTAAAAGAGACTAACGTCGTCTATGCCTTCAAATGCCCACTTGGGGACTGTAAGCTCCAAAAAACCCAGTATATAGGCAAGACAACAACATCTCTTTCTAGGCGTTTAACGATGCATAAGCAACAGGGCTCCATTAAGGAACATATAATCTCTTCCCACAACCAAACCATCGCCAGAGAAATCCTAGTAAACAACACAGAAATCATCGATAGATACAGCGATAGCAGGCGGCTTGACGTTTGCGAGGCACTACACATCAAGAAGTCAACACCAGCAATCAACAGCCAATTATTGCACAACTATATTCTACCCACCTCAAGACTCCGCTCCAATATAGAAGCATCAAGAAATATGGACCAATAGGCTTTCTACAAACACTTCTATTCAATACCCATTGTTTGTGTTCTGTCTTGTGTTGATACTTTTAATACCCTATTAATATCCCCTCTTGTTCTGTCTTGTGTTAATGCCACATCACCCCTCCCACCTCACTCAAATGTAGATATAAACTCGGAGATACGTAAGTTCTATTCAGTTGTGTATTTGTGAACTAAAGTCTTTGAAAATGTAATAAGTTTTACGAAACGCGCCCGTGTCGCGTCAGACTAGAAATAAAAATGAATTTTGGAGAATTAATTTTTGATTTACCTCCAACAGTGAAGCGTAATGTACGAAAGATTGAGAAAATTCGTGTTAGAATTATTAATCTTACTTTTTCGGTCATATTTAATAATATATGTCTACAGGAAAGACTGCTACCAAAATATACTAATATATATATATATATATATATATATATATATATATATATATATATATATATATATATATATATATATATATATATATATATATATATATATATATATATATATATATATATATATATATATATATATATATATATATATATATATATATATATATATATATATATATATTTTTTTTTTTTTTTTTTTTTAATATAGGTACCACCTCTGGCTGGAAGAAGGGGGACCCATAGCCTCGGAGGAAACCAAACATAACGCATTGGAGGGAATGTGTATTCCCTCCAATACAGTTTCTGTGTGCTTTTCTCCTGCCACCCCCTTACTTTTTTTTTTTCCTTTATTGTGTATTTAAAGGTTACAAACCATACAAGACAAATGCCTAAAGGTTATGGATCTCTTGAAGCTCCTCCGCTTCTGGACAGGAACCGAGGACGCAGCAAGCATTTCCCCTCTGGATCGCCACACTGAGACGCTGAAATAAAAAACTTGAAGCCCTTGGGTCTCTGGTGACGTCAATGAGCTTGGACCCCAATTCCTTGAGAAATCCCAAGGCACTCTTGCCCCAGGGGCCATGCGTCTCAGACGCTATGGGAACAAAGAGGTATTGACCTTCCAGTCGCCTGTACTTGAGTGATTTTGCTGTTTCCCTGTGGTTGGCCGCCCCACCTGCTTGATCAGCTCCGAAGTGTACATAGGTGTCAGCCAGGGTGGATACACATGTGTAGTCCCACACCAACTGTCTACCCTCCTTCCATGAGTATATGGTGATGCCATCAGGGCGAAGTGCTGGGAAATCAGGGTTTTGGACCCCTAGGATGCGAGGTTCTCTCTCCGCTGGGCACCCAGCTGAGACGAGGCTTCTCTTGATGATGTCATTGACCTCGTTGTGTCTTGCATGCCAGCCCTTTGATCTTCCGCAATGCAACCCATGCATATATATATATATATATATATATATATATATATATATATATATATATATATATATATATATATATATATATATATATATATATATATATATATATATATATATATATATATATATATATATATATATATATATATATATAAAAGTTTGTGAGGGTACCACCTCTGGTGCCAATGTGGGGACCCATAGCCTCGGAGAAGAAAATAAAAAGTATTCAGAGGAGACCTTGTGGTTTCTCACTGAACACTAATATTATCTTCTCCTACCACCCCCATTCTTTTGTATGTACACATATATATTTGCTTTATTTGAACTTTGTTACAAAAAAGGAGTTACATATGGGTTACAAAGATGGTTGTCATAGGTTGTCGAGTTCCTCCAGCTCCTCAGATGGCGGGCAGGAACCCTGGATATATATATATATATATATATATATATATATATATATATATATATATATATATATATATATATATATATATATATATATATATATATATGTCGTACCTAATAGCCAGAACGCACTTCTCAGCCTACTATGCAAGGCCCGATTTGCCTAATAAGCCAAGTTTTCCTGAATTAATATATTTTCTCTAATTTTTTTCTTATGAAATGATAAAGCTACCCATTTCATTATGTATGAGGTCAATTTTTTTTTATTGGAGTTAAAATTAACGTAGATATATGACCGAACCTAACCAACCCTACCTAACCTAACCTATCTTTATTGGTTAGGTTAGGTTAGGTAGCCGAAAAAGTTAGGTTAGGTTAGGTTAGGTAGGTTAGGTTGCCGAAAAAGAATTCATTCATGAAAACTTGGCTTATTAGGCAAATCGGGCCTTGCATAGTAGGCTGAGAAGTGCGTTCTGGCTACTAGGTACGACATATATATATGCATATATATATATATATATATATATATATATATATATATATATATATATATTGTGACGATAATCTCCTTCAAGAGATTGAGCCTGCTCTTCCCTCCAAAATTACGTCGTTACATCTATATAAAACTACTAGGGAAGAAATTTCCAACAACGACAACAACACCAACAAGGTTTGCCAGAGAGCAAAACGTATGCAGCCAGGAACACCTGCTCAGACTCAAACCGCCAAACTACCTGTCTTGCTGCCGGCTCCTCGCTGATTGGTCGCCGGTCTGGCTGCAATTGCACTCCGCCCACCATACTACTTGATGTCTGGGGCCGCCACGACCTCAGTCCTCAGAATATTCAGTGCTTTCACACAGTTAACACTTCTCCCTGCTAGACATAAGCTTTGGCGTACATGTACTAAGAGAGGTGATAGCTGAAAGCCGATATTCCCGCACCTCCCATCTTTTGTATATTGCACGTCTTGTTATTTTGCTCACTTGTCTTAACGTAACTTTTCATTGTGTCATTTAATTATTCTTATTATTTTGATTGATTGATTTTATTATACGAATTTGTTTGTCCATTTTATTCATGTTTTGTTTATTTAACGTAATTAAAATTCCATTGTTAAAGTTTACTTGTGTTTTGTGTGTCTTCTCCTTACCTTACCACAGACGAAGTTCCAGATTTTCTATTTTTTTTTAATACTATGTGACGAGGCCATACCCCTAGCTTTGAACAGCCGAACACCAACGCGTTACCGTCACATATTATATGGGGGCCTGTCCTAGGAGCTTCACTCAGGTACTGGTGCCAAGTGGTAATTTATGGTAAGCGTATTTAACTTTGTTAACGTAGCTTTTACTATTTTTCATATTCAATTTCATTTTTTATATGGTGCGGTGTATTGTGCATTACGAGAGTAACATATAGTGAAGGTGAGACAACTTTGGATTACGTGGTGACTGTAGGCCGCAGTCATACTCTTAATTGGTCATCTCTCCCTCCGTGTTATTACTCGTGTTTACCATCTTTGTCCCTTGGATATTTCTCATTTTTTGACAGATCATCATATTGGTACCCTGGTACTGTGGTCTGCCCCGGGTCAAGAGTACCCAATCTTCTGCAATCTGACTGTAGGAGGACAAAGAGGGCCATAGTTCCTCTAGCTCGAACTTTAGTTGCTGAATTGGGACCTCAGCAGCAGTTCTCGTCACCAGTTGACACCTCGCACCCCTACACGTCAGTCAGAGATGATGATACATACAACGGTAGGGAATTAGCTTACTTTTCAGAGCACAAAAGTTCGCTAATTCTGTAAGTATCATATTAATTTAAGTAGGAAAAACTTGCTTTATGTCCTATAGAGACTTGGCAAGGTATGCCTACATCCTTGGACTACCAATTTTACTTTTGAGGCAATTTACTGTTTCATTTGTTTTCGAAACTCTGTTTCATTTGTTAGTAGGATTTTCTTGCCCTTATCCTCTTACATGAGTACCGGGTACAAGATTTCCTGCGCCCTTGATTTAATTTAATCATTTAACATCTTGTACTTAACTTTAATTGTTAAAGATCCCACAGGATAGGTACCAGTTGCCACGTTGTCCTGTTTCTGACATTCATTATAACTGAATATTCGTGTACCTTTATTTGCTAATTTCACCATGTTTCGTCTCCAAGCTTTCCGTACAAATCCAGCAGGTGAAATAGGGACTTTAAGTCGTGCCAAGAGGACTGAATTACAAACTCTTGCACATGAGTATCAACTAGAAGTTCCCTACCAAGCCAACAAAAACGACCTACACAACCTGTTGCTGGATTACTATTTAGAGCAAGGTAAGATAGACTCTGAAACTCATGAAACTTACTATATTGCAGATAAAACTGATTTGGCAACGATGAAACTCAAACTAGAGCTGGCCAAGATTGAACGTGAGCAGCAAAGAGAAGCAGCTGCCATACGAAGGGAAGAACAAGAACGTGAGGCTGCCTTAAGAAGGGAAGAAATCGCCCTCAAGGAACGTGAGTTTGCAATGCTCCGTGAGCGGGAACGAGTACAGCTTGAAACACTCCAGGAGCGGGAACGCTTACAGCTTGAAACCAAACAACGCGAGTTGGAGATGCAACGCGAACATGACAAGCAACAAGCGACTCTGGCTCTTGGGTGTCGTCAACGAGAATACACGTTGGAAACTTCACACCTCGCTCAACGCCAGCAAGCTACTGCCAATCTTCCCGTCAGTTTTAATATATCACATGCAAGTAAGTTAATGCCATCCTTTGTAGAAGCAGAAGTTGATGTGTTCTTTACCACCTTTGAAACCCTTGTTAATCACCTCAGTTGGCCTGTCGACCAATGGGCCACACTTCTCAGAGTCCATCTTACAGGTAGAGCGGCAGTCACACTCAGTACTTTGGCGTCTGAGAATGACTACCACACTCTGAAACAAGCAGTGTTGGACGCCTACCTCCTCTCTACTGAAAGTTATAGAAGGAAATTCCTGTGACCACCTGAAGGCAAGTACCATTACCTTCCTTGAGTTTGCTAACACAAAACGGAGATATTTCATGAAATGGCTGGAAGCAGCACATGTCTCTACTTTTACAGAACTCGTCAACCTGATGCTTGTTGAAGAATTCTTGAGACGTGTGCCGCCTCCTGTCCGCCTCTACTTAGCAGATAAAGAAGAAACCGACTACCTGAAGTGTGCTAAGTCGGCTGACACTTACAGCCTCATCCACCGGCTGACACCCGAACCATCCTCCAGTAAGAAGTCGTGGTACAGTTACGAGAAAGTGAGCCCCGATCAAGCTGGTTCACAACTGTACTGCAAGTATTGTAGACTCTATGGACATACCATAGACAAGTGTGGTAAGTCTCAATACAAGGGAACCACTGACCCACAAAAACCCAAACCAACTCCTCCTAAGTCCGGTAAGCCTGTGATGAATGTTGGTGTTAATGTTAATGATCTTTCTCTTTTCAGTAACCACCTGTATACTGGAACTGTCTCTGCCAACGGTTCAAATCCGGAGGGACGTTTCAAATTGAAGATCTTGAGGGACACAGCGGCTCTTCAATCGATCATCTTGAAGTCGGCTGTGCCCAACATCGTCTACACCGGAGAAACTGTCTTCATCACTGACCTCACTGCTACCACTCCATACCCTCTCGCCAGAGTCCACCTGGATTGTCCCTACGTGAACGGAGAAGTCCAAGTCGCCGTCAGGGAAAAGCTTTTTCCCATGCCTGGAGTGCAACTTCTCCTAGGCAACGACTTGGCAGAAGACCTGCAACCGACCAACCTGATCGTCATGGACAAACCCCAGGTGTGTAACTCTGTGCCAATAAACCCTATTCTAGAGTATGTTCCAGCAGAGGTTCAAGAGAGTGATGAAGTTTCTCCTCCGGTTCTCGTGACCACCCGTGCACAAGCCGCACGTCCACAGCCAGCTGACACTACTGCTACCGCTGTCCCTCAAGACCCTCAGAAACTACCCCCGAATCTGACCAAGTTGGAGTTCCGTAAGTTGCAGAGGGAAGATCTTACTTTAACACCATTGTTTTTCCAGGCTGAGACTCAACCCGACAGTATTCCTGGGTTCTTCCTAGAGAACGACTTGCTCTACCGCAGATATAGACCCAGTAAACTGAAGGAGGAGGACGATTGGGCCAACATCGAACAACTTGTGATTCCCACCAGCCTGCGGCCCACTATTCTACACCTGGCCCACGGAGCGCTCTCCCACTACGGCTTCAACAAGACTTACCATGAAATTCGTCAAGACTACTACTGGCCAGGTATGGTAAATAGCGTCAAACAGTACGTAAAACAGTGTCATACATGTCAGAAGGCAGGCAAATCGAACATCTCCATTCCCAGAGCGCCACTGATTCCCATACAGGTGCCTGCGGAACCTTTCCACAGACTCATAATAGACTGTGTTGGTCCTTTACCTCGGACCAGTTCAGGTAACGCCTACATCCTAACCATCCTGTGTCCTACCACCAGATTTCCCATAGCAGTTCCAGTGAAGAACATCACGGCTGCTACGGTTATAAAACATCTATTGAAGATCTTCACTCAATACGGATTTCCCAGGGAGATTCAGAGCGACTGTGGTACCAACTTCACCAGTGATCTCTTCAAAAGGACACTGGAGGAGTTCAACATCAAACAGGTATTGTCCAGCCCCTATCATCCTGCTTCACAGGGTTCTCTTGAACGTAGTCATCAGACTATCAAAGCACTCTTGAAAAAGTTTTGTAGTGAAACCTCTAAGGATTGGGATAAGCAAATCGACCTTATAATGTGTATTTACAGAAGTCTCCCCAATGAGTCCCTAGGAGTATCTCCTTATGAGATGCTCTACGGCCGTAAGTGCCGTACTCCCCTTAAGGCTTTCAAAGACTCTCTCCGAGATGCCACCTTCAGTGAGCATCAGAATGTGCCCCAGTTTCTTCAAAACCTTCAACACATTCTAGAGAGAGTCCACCGTTTTGCCCATGATAATCAATTGAAAGCCCAGGAGAGAATGAAGACTCATTACGACCAGACCAGCAAAGTAAGAAAATTCAAGCCGGGAGACTTCGTCCTTGCCTACTTCCCTATCCCAGGTTCACCTTTACAAAACAGATTTTCAGGACCCTACCGCGTCAAAGAGTGCAGGAATAACAACAACTACGTTATAGAGACTCCAGATAGGCGGCGGAAGACCCAGCTGTGCCACGTCAACCTCCTGAAGCAATATAATGGTACTCCTCCCACTGTCCTGACTAACTATTCCACCTTCACAGAACCCTACATCCACAGTGAGACCTTCCCAGCTTCTCCTCCCGAAAGCACTGACAAGAAGTCAGTGCTTTCTAATTCCAAAATCCTTAATGATCTTCCCAAATACTTTCAGGATAATAATCGTGCTCCTTTGCCATATTCTAATTCCACTCTCACCTCGTCAGATAAGCCCTTCATCCTCCATGTCGACGCCAGTGGTACCGACGTTGGTGGTGTCGTGATGCAGCAACGAGGCGAGGAGAATACACCTGTCAGCGACTACTGCTACAAGGAACTACGGAACAATTGGCAAGGAGCTACTCTTCATCATTCTGAAGCTCCAGCACTTCACTCCACACCTGAAAAGTGCTCGGTCCACCATCAACACGGACCACACCACCCTACACCTCCTGCAGAACGCCCACTTCTCATCTTAACGTCTTCTACTATGGGCTTGCTAACTGCAGAAATTCAACCTGGAGACACGCTATACCAAGATTCCGACAACATCTTAGCCAATGATCTCTCCAGAGTTTATGAAGTAAAAGCGATTCCATCCATTACTCCACCACATAACGACGTACTTCTTCCAGAACCGCAGGCTTCGGGGGAGAGTTGTGACGATAATCTCCTTCAAGAGATTGAGCCTGCTCTTCCCTCCAAAATTACGTCGTTACATCTATATAAAACTACTAGGGAAGAAATGTCCAACAACGACAACAACACCAGCAAGGTTTGCCAGAGAGCAAAACGTATGCAGCCAGGAACACCTGCTCAGACTCAAACCGCCAAACTACCCGTCTTGCTGCCAGCTCCTCGCTGATTGGTCGCCGGTCTGGCTGCAATTGCACTCCGCCCACCATACTACTTGATGTCTGGGGCCGCCACGACCTCAGTCCTCAGAATATTCAGTGCTTTCACACAGTTAACACTTCTCCCTGCTAGACGTAAGCTTTGGCGTACGTGTACTAAGAGAGGTGATAGCTGAAAGCCGATATTCCCGCACCTCCCATTTTTTGTATATTGCACTTCTTGTTATTTTGCTCACTTGTCTTAACGTAACTTTTCATTGTGTCATTTAATTATTCTTATTATTTTGATTGATTGATTTTATTATACGAATTTGTTTGTCCATTTTATTCATGTTTTGTTTATTTAACGTAATTAAAATTCCATTGTTAAAGTTTACTTGTGTTTTGTGTGTCTTCTCCTTACCTTACCACAGACGAAGTTCCAGATTTTCTATTTTTTTTTTAATACTAGTGTGACGAGGCCATACCCCTAGCTTTGAACAGCCGAACACCAACGCGTTACCGTCACAATATATATGTGCAATATATATTGTGACGGTAATATATCTTTCGTCTTTCGTCTTTCAATATATATCTGAAAGACGTAACAATAAGAAAAGCCGACAAAACAGCAGCATATGTATTGATTCCTACCCATGAATACATGAACAAAATTAGCGACATCCTAAGTGACGACTCCAAATTTCAACGAATCACGAGGAACCCCGTAGAAGACCTTAAGCGGAAAGTAAACAAAACAATTACAGCAATCAACGCAAAGAAAGGTAGTGTGCATTTCAATAAACTTCAAGGCGACTATGGCTTAGGATATGCCTACGGCAATGTTAAGACGCATAAACCAGGTAACCCACTACGCCCTATAATCAGCCAAATACCAACCCCAACTTATCACCTGGCAAAGAAACTCAATGAACTCCTAACTCCATACACTCCAAGTAAGTTTAGTCTACAATCATCAGCAGATTTCCTAGAATTGATCAAATCTACCCAGCCCGATGGAATCATCGCTTCCCTGGACGTTGAATCCCTTTTTACCAACGTCCCAGTCGACACAACCATAGGAATGATACTGGACAGAGTATACAGAGACGAGAGCACCCCCAAATTAGACATACCTGAGCCACACTTGAAAAGTCTTCTCGAAGCATGTACAAAGGAAGCCCCTTTCATCAGTCCACAAGGAGACATGTATTTACAAATAGACGGAGTAGCAATGGGCTCCCCCTTAGGAGTTTTATTTGCTAATTTTTATATGGGAACCATCGAAGATAGGGTCTTCAGTAGCAGACAAAAACCAACTGTATACTGCTGTTATGTAGATGACATATTCGTAATAGTAAAAGACTCAGATGAACTAATTGACCTAAAAAGACACCTAGAGAGAGAGTCAGTACTCCGATTTACACATGAAAATAGTGAAAATAACAGTCTGCCATTCTTGGATGTACTAATAACAAAAACAGGAACCTCTTTAAGCACCAACGTATATACCAAGCCCACCAACATAGGATTATGCCTTAACGGTAGAAGTGA
>NC_091198.1:36494243-36526743 GCF_040958095.1 Procambarus clarkii
CACCCGTGATGACACACACACACACACCCCGGTACACCTGTCACCCGTGCTGACACACACACACACACTCCGGTACACCTGTCACCCGTGCTGACACACACACACACCCCGGTACACCTGTCTCCCGTGCTGACACACACACCCCGGTACACCTGTCACTCGTGTTGACACACACACACACCTCGGTACACCTGTCACCCGTGCTGACACACACACACCCTGGTACACCTGTCTCCCGTGCTGACACACACACACTCCGGTACACCTTTCTCCTGTGCTGACACACACACCCCGGTACACCTGTCTCCCGTGCTGACACACACACACCCTGGTACACCTGTCTCCCGTGCTGACACACACACACTCCGGTACACCTGTCTCCTGTGCTGACGCACACACTCCGGCACACCTGTCACCCGTGCTGACACACACACACCTGTACACCTGTCACCCGTGCTGACACACACACACACACCCCGGTACACCTGTCACCCGTGCTGACACACACACACCCCGGTACACCTGTCACCCGTGCTGACACACACACCGCGGTACACCTGTCACCCGTGCTGACACACACACACCCCGGTACACCTGTCTCCCGTGCTGACACACACACACCCCGGTACACCTGTCTCCCGTGCTGACACACACACACCCCGGTACACCTGTCACCCGTGCTGACACACACACACCCCGGTACACCTGTCACCCGTGCTGACACACACACACCGGTACACCTGTCTCCCGTGCTGACACAAACACACCCCGGTACACCTGTCTCCCGTGCTGACACACACACCCCGGTACCCCTGTCACCCGTGCTGACACACACACACACCCCGGTACACCTGTCACCCGTGCTGACACACACACACACCCTGGTACACCTGTCACCCGTGCTGACACACACACCCCGGTACACCTGTCTCCCGTGCTGACACACACACCCTGGTACACCTGTCTCCCGTGCTGACACACACACACCCTGGTACACTTGTCACCCGTGCTGACACACACACACCCCGGTACACCTGTCACCCGTGCTGACACACACACACCCTGGTACACCTGTCTCCCGTGCTGACACACACACACCCTGGTACACCTGTCACCCGTGCTGACACACACACACCCCGGTACACCTGTCACCCGTGCTGACACACACACACCCTGGTACACCTGTCACCCGTGCTGACACACACACACCCTGGTACACCTGTCTCCCGTGCTGACACACACACACCCCGGTACACCTGTCTCCCGTGCTGACACACACACACCCTGGTACACCTGTCTCCCGTGGTGAAACACACACACCCCGGTACACCTGTCACCCGTGATGACACACACACACACCCCGGTACACCTGTCACCCGTGCTGACACACACACACACCGCGGTACACCTGTCACCCGTGCTGACACACACACACACACCTTGGTACACATGTCACCCGTGCTGACACACACACACACCCCGGTACACCTGTCTCCCGTGCTGACACACACACCCCGGTACACCTGTCACCCGTGCTGACACACACACAAACTGGTACACCAGTCTCCCGTGCTGATACACACACACTCCGGTACACCTGTCTCCTGTGCTGACACACACACCCCGGTACACCTGTCTCCCGTGCTGACACACACACTCCCTGGTACACCTGTCTCCCGTGCTGACACACACACACTCCGGTACACCTGTCTCCTAAGCTGACACACACACCCCGGTACACCTGTCTCCCGTGCTGACACACACACACCCTGGTACACCTGTCTCCCGTGCTGACACACACACACTCCGGTACACCTGTCTCCTGTGCTGACACACACACCCCGGTACACCTGTCACCCGTGCTGACACACACTTATCATGGTACACCTGTCTCCCGTGCTGACACACACACACCTCGGTACACCTGTCACCCGTGCTGACACACACACACTCCGGTACACCTGTCTCCTCTGCTGACACACACACCCCGGTACACCTGTCTCCCGTGCTGACACACACACACCCTGGTACACCTGTCTCCCGTGCTGACACACACACACACTCCGGTACACCTGTCTCCTGTGCTGACGCACACACTCCGGCACACCTGTCAACCGTGCTGACACACACACACACCGGTACACCTTTCACCCGTGCTGACACACACACACCCCGGTACACCTGTCTCCCGTGCTGACACACACACACCCTGGTACACCTGTCTCCCGTGCTGACATACACACACACTCCGGTACACCTGTCTCCTGTGCTGACGCACACACTCCGGCACACCTGTCACCCGTGCTGACACACACACACACCGGTACGCCTTTCACCCGTGCTGACACACACACACCCCGGTACACCTGTCACCCGTGCTGACACACACACCGCGGTACACCTGTCACCCGTGCTGACACACATACACCCCGGTACACCTGTCTCCCGTGCTGACACACACTCACACACCCCGGTACACCTGTCTCCCGTGCTGACACACACACACCCCGGTACACCTGTCACCCGTGCTGACACACACACACCCCGGTACACCTGTCACCCGTGCTGACACACACACACACCGGTATACCTGTCTCCCGTGCTGACACACACACACCCCGGTACACCTGTCTCCCGTGCTGACACACACACCCCGGTACACCTGTCACCCGTGCTGACACACACACCGCGGTACACCTGTCACCCGTGCTGACACGCACACACCCCGGTACACCTGTCACCCGTGCTGACACACACACACACCCTGGTACACCTGTCACCCGTGCTGACACACACACCCCGGTACACCTGTCTCCCGTGCTGACACACACACACCCTGGTACACCTGTCTCCCGTGCTGACACACACACACCCCGGTACACCTGTCTCCCGTGCTGACAAACACTCACACACCCCGGTACACCTGTCACCCGTGCTGACACACAAAACACACACCCCGGTACACCTGTCTCCCGTGCAGACACACACACACCCCGGTACACCTGTCTCCCGTGCAGACACACACACACCCCGGTACACCTGTCACCCGTGCTGACACACACACACCCCGGTACACTTGTCACCCGTGCTGACACACACACACCCCGGTACACCTGTCACCCGTGCTGACACACACACACCCTGGTACACCTGTCACCCGTGATGACACACACACACCCTGGTACACCTGTCTCCCGTGCTGACACACACACACCCTGGTACACCTGTCTCCCGTGCTGACACACACACACCCCGGTACACCTGTCTTCCGTGCTGACACACACACACCCTGGTACACCTGTCTCCCGTGCTGAAACACACACACCCCGGTACACCTGTCACCCGTGATGACACACACACACACACCCCGGTACACCTGTCACCCGTGCTGACACACACACACACCCCGGAACACCTGTCACCCGTGCTGACACACACACACACCCCGGTACACCTGTCTCCCGTGCTGACACACACACCCCGGTACACCTGTCACTCGTGCTGACACACACACACACCCCGTTACACCTGTCACCCGTGCTGACACACACACACTCCGGTACACCTGTCTCCTGTGCTGACACACACACCCCGGTACACCTGTCTCCCGTGCTGACACACACACACCCTGGTACACCTGTCTCCCGTGCTGACACACACACACCCCGGTACACCTGTCTCCCGTGCTGACACACACACCCCGGTACACCTGTCACTCGTGCTGACACACACACACACCCCGTTACACCTGTCACCCGTGCTGACACACACACACTCCGGTACACCTGTCTCCTGTGCTGACACACACACCCCGGTACACCTGTCTCCCGTGCTGACACACACACACCCTGGTACACCTGTCTCCCGTACTGACACACACACACCCTGGTACACCTGTCTCCCGTGCTGACACACACACACCCCGGTACACCTGTCTCCCGTGCTGACACACACACACACCGGTACACCTGTCACCCGTGCTGACACACACACACCTCGGTACACCTGTCACCCGTGCTGATACACACACACCCCGGTACACCTGTCACCCGTGCTGACACACACACACACCCTGGTACACCTGTCACCCGTGCTGACACACACACACCCCGATACACCTGTCTCCCTTGCTGACACACACACACCCCGGTACACCTGTCACCCGTGCTGACACACACACACACCCCGGTACACCTGTCACCCGTGCTGACACACACACACACCCCGGTACACCTATCTCCCTTGCTGACACACACACCCCGGTATACCTGTCACCCGTGCTGACACACACACACCCTGGTACACCTGTCACCCGTGCTGACACACACACACCCCGGTACACCTGTCACCCGTGCTGACACACACACACCCCGGTACACCTGTCACCCGTGCTGACACACACACACCCCGGTACATCTGTCACCTGTGCTGACACACACACACACCCTGGTACACCTGTCACCCGTGCTGACACACACACACCCCGGTACACCTGTCACCCGTGCTGACACACACACACCCCGGTACACTTGTCACCCGTGCTGACACACACACCCCCCTGTACACCTGTCACCCGTGCTGACACACACACACACACCCCAGTACACCTGTCACCCGTGCTGACACACACACACCCCTGTACACCTGTCACCCGTGCTGACACACACACACACCCCCGTACACCTGTCACCCGTGCTGACACACACACACCCCTGTACACCTGTCACCCGTGCTGACACACACACACACACACCGGTACACCTGTCTCCCGAGCTGACACACACACACACCCCGGTACACTTGTCACCCGTGCTGACACACACACCCCAGAAACGTGTCTCCCGTGCTGACCCCGGTACACCTGTCACCCGTGCTGACACACACACACCCCTGTACACCTGTCACCCGTGCTGACACACACACACCCCAGTACACTTGTCACCCGTGCTGACACACACACACCCCTGTACACCTGTCACCCGTGCTGACACACACACACCCCTGTACACCTGTCACCCGTGCTGACACACACACACCCTGGTACACCTGTCACCCGTGCTGACACACACACACCCTGGTACACCTGTCACCCGTGCTGACACACACACACCCCGGTACACCTGTCACCCGTGCTGACACACACACACACCAGTACACTTGTCACCCGTGCTGACACACACACCCCGGTAAACGTGTCTCCCGTGCTGACCCCGGTACACCTGTCATTAGGGACATTTACGCCATAGACCGTCCCCTCCATTTTGGATGGAGTGGTTTTGGACACGGCGAATGTTGTGGTAACGTTGCGGGAACGTTTGGGGCAACATAGGGTGGCTGTAGGGGACGTTTGGCCCGATGTACGATAAATATAAGATAAGTAGTGTTCGAGTGAGGTGTGTATTGTTGTGAGAAGGTCGAGAGAACGTCGTATTTTTTTTTTTTTTTTGGTGAAATGTAACGTTATCTGTTGAAATTTTGGAAAAGACCCATTTTCTGTTGTAAATGAAAGGACGAGATTGGTAGATGGAGAAGTGGGAGGAGAATGAAGTCTGAAGATGCAGGTGAGTGGGTAAAAGGGTCATGAAGATTTTAGGCTCCGCCCCCAACTTTTTTGAAAGAGGGAGAGAGATTGTGATTAGGAGCAGACGCGATTCTGAGAGTGGTTAGAAGAAGAAAGATAGGAGGAGGAGGAGGATGAGGAGGAGAACAATATAGAATACAGGAAGAATAAGGATAAAATAGGGAAAGAGTAAAGGCAGCAGCAGGAGGAGGAGGAGGAGGATTAACAGAAGTTGAAGGAAGAGCGTCAGCTGCCCCAGCAGCAGGAGCAAGGAAGCAGGAGGAGCAGCACCAGCAGCACCAGCAGCAGCAGGAGCATGGAAGCCGGTGGAGGAGCACCAGCAGCAGCAGGAGCAAGGAAGCAGGAGGAGCAGCACCAGCAGCAGCAGGAGCAAGAAAGCAGGAGGAGCAGCACCAGCAGCAGCAGGAGCAAGGAAGCAGGAGGAGCAGCACCAGCAGGAGCAAGGAAGCAGGAGGAGCAGCTTCAGGAGGAGGAGGAGGTGCAGCAGGAGGTGCAGGAGGAGGCATGGGGAGAATGAAGTATAGTAAAACACACACACACACACACACACACACACACACACACACACACACACACACACACACACACACACACACACACACAGCCTTAATGAAAAGGTCCAGCAGTGAATAAGAAGGATTTTAACAGTAAAAAAATGTAAACTTACGTAAGCGTAGCGGAGCTGTAAGGTGTTACTCTCACAAAGGTTAAATACATATTGATCAAATTGACGGGTACTGGAGGTGAAACCAAAAACCACAAAATGGCAGTTAGCCGTTGTCTCAGCCACGCGCTCGCTTGGGCGGAGGAGCGATGGACAGACAGACAGGAAATAGGTTGCAGTCGACAGAGAGAGAGAGAGCGTCATAATCACCCTCACTTGGATATTATTATAGTATCGCACAGGTGCCTCTCTATTTCTGAATAAAACATGCAGTTCAGGTAAACAGCTATTAACTCCATCACTTTGTTGGACCAAGCTTTCGAAAAGTGCATTCACCACTTAATGCATTCACCATATATATTTAAAGTGCATTCACCACATATATTTATATATATATATATATATATATATATATATATATATATATATATATATATGTATATATATATATATATATATATATATATATATATATATATATATATATATATATATATATATACATATATATATATATATATATATATATATATATATATATGTTCTTGTCTTGTCCTTACTCTCATGGTGGGTAGAGTAAATAGTTCCGTGATTTGGGTGTTCATGGTAGGTCGCTCTATTCTTATGTGAATTGCCTCAAGAATTTGTAATCTTCTTGAATCTTGGGTTTTGTCTATTATGCAAGTATTCTTGTTCAACATTTCTCTTGTTAGAGTAATGTCATGGGCTTGTCTCATGTGATTCCTAGGGGCACCAGATTGAAGATGGCATGTCAAACGCCTCGTCAGCTTGGTCGACGTCATACCTATGTACTTACATTGAAGGTTACATCCTTCGTGGGGGCAAGTGTACATGTATACAATGCTTGATTGCTGTAGAGGGTTCTCCGTCGGCTTCGGGCTGTTTTTGATAAGGAGTTCGGAAGTCTTCTTGGTTTTGTAGAATATTATCAGGTTTATGTTTTGGTTAGGAGTAGTGCTTTTTACTCCTTTACGGATTATTTCTTTCATTATTCTTTCCTCTTTTATATGTTCACTGTGCATGGTTGATTTGTAATATAATTTTATTGGGGGTGTTGTGGTTTCTGTTCTAGGTTCTGAATTATACCAACGGTCCAAGTGTCTTCTTATAGCAGCGTTTATTTCCGCGTTGCTATATCCGTTGTTCACCAATACCTGAGTTACTCTTTCAAACTCTCTACTCACGTTGCTCCATTCAGAGCAGTGGGTAAGCGCTCGACGAATATAAGCATTGAGAACACTGGCTTTGTATCTTTGGGGGCACTCACTTCTACCGTTCAGGCATAATCCTATGTTGGTGGGCTTGGTATATACGTTGGTGCTTAAAGAGGTTCCTGTTTTTGTTATTAGTACATCCAAGAATGGCAGACTGTTATTTTCACTATTTTCATGTGTAAATCGGAGTACTGACTCTCTCTCTAGGTGTCTTTTTAGGTCAATTAGTTCATCTGAGTCTTTTACTATTACGAATATGTCATCTACATAACGGCAGTATACAGTTGGTTTTTGTCTGATACTGAAGACCCTATCTTCGATGGTTCCCATATAAAAATTAGCAAATAAAACTCCTAAGGGGGAGCCCATTGCTACTCCGTCTATCTGTAAATACATGTCTCCTTGTGGACTGATGAAAGGGGCTTCCTTTGTACATGCTTCGAGAAGACTTTTCAAGTGTGGCTCAGGTATGTCTAATTTGGGGGTGCTCTCGTCTCTGTATACTCTGTCCAGTATCATTCCTATGGTTGTGTCGACTGGGACGTTGGTAAAAAGGGATTCAACGTCCAGGGAAGCGATGATTCCATCGGGCTGGGTAGATTTGATCAATTCTAGGAAATCTGCTGATGATTGTAGACTAAACTTACTTGGAGTGTATGGAGTTGGGAGTTCATTGAGTTTTTTTGCCAGGTGATAAGTTGGGGTTGGTATTTGGCTGATTATAGGGCGTAGTGGGTTACCTGGTTTATGCGTCTTAACATTGCCGTAGGCATATCCTAAGCCATAGTCGCCTTGAAGTTTATTGAAATGCACACTACCTTTCTTTGCGTTGATTGCTGTAATTGTTTTGTTTACTTTCCGCTTAAGGTCTTCTACGGGGTTCCTCGTGATTCGTTGAAATTTGGAGTCGTCACTTAGGATGTCGCTAATTTTGTTCATGTATTCATGGGTAGGAATCAATACATATGCTGCTGTTTTGTCGGCTTTTCTTATTGTTACGTCTTTCAGAATTTTTAGTTGTTTCGCTGCTTCTTTGAGTCGTGGGGTTAAGATTGTAGATGAATATGTTCCTCGTTTTTTCCCTGCGTCTGCAAGTAGTTCAGCTTGAAGTGTGTCCGTGGTGATGACTTTTTTGTTGTCTTCTAGCTTATGGATATCGTCCAGAAGCATTTCGATTTCCAGGCGTTTTTGATGCATCTTTGGTTTAGATAAGAATTGACAATTTAGACCAAGATTTAAGAGGTCTCGTTGGTCCTGGGTAAGATCATAAGAAGTCAGGTTAAAGTAGCCATCTTTAGGACGAGGGATTTTTAGCTGTCCACCGTTTAGGGATGTTAACTTACGATTTACACATGAAAATAGTGAAAATAACAGTCTGCCATTCTTGGATGTACTAATAACAAAAACAGGAACCTCTTTAAGCACCAACGTATATACCAAGCCCACCAACATAGGATTATGCCTGAACGGTAGAAGTGAGTGCCCCCAAAGATACAAAGTCAGTGTTCTCAATGCTTATATTCGTCGAGCGCTTACCCACTGCTCTGAATGGAGCAACGTGAGTAGAGAGTTTGAAAGAGTAACTCAGGTATTGGTGAACAACGGATATAGCAACGCGGAAATAAACGCTGCTATAAGAAGACACTTGGACCGTTGGTATAATTCAGAACCTAGAACAGAAACCACAACACCCCCAATAAAATTATATTACAAATCAACCATGCACAGTGAACATATAAAAGAGGAAAGAATAATGAAAGAAATAATCCGTAAAGGAGTAAAAAGCACTACTCCTAACCAAAACATAAACCTGATAATATTCTACAAAACCAAGAAGACTTCCGAACTCCTTATCAAAAACAGCCCGAAGCCGACGGAGAACCCTCTACAGCAGTCAAGCGTTGTATACATGTACACTTGCCCCCACGAAGGATGTAACCTTCAATGTAAGTACATAGGTATGACGTCGACCAAGCTGACGAGGCGTTTGACATGCCATCTTCAATCTGGTGCCCCTAGGAATCACATGAGACAAGCCCATGACATTACTCTAACAAGAGAAATGTTGAACAAGAATACTTGCATAATAGACAGAACCCAAGATTCAAGAAGATTACAAATTCTTGAGGCAATTCACATAAGAATAGAGCGACCTACCATGAACACCCAAATCACGGAACTATTTACTCTTCCCACCATGAGAGTAAGGACAAGACAAGAACATATCGATGCCAACACAGAAGACAATGTCCAACATAACAGGCCAATTACACTGGATTAATCTTTGTGTTTAGATAGGAGATGCCTCGTATGGGCCAATAAGCCTTCTGCAGCCCCTATGTTTATCCCTTATGTATCCCCCCATGTTTTTCACCTTCATTGTATTATCACCTGACCTAATGCGGGTATAAAATCAACTAGTATTGTAAGATCTGTTCACTTGAGAATGAACCATGGAGGTTCGAAACGTCGTGCAAATTATACAAATAAGTGTAAAACACTCTATAGTAAATCACTTCTTTTCATCACCTTAAAAGTACGAAAATAAGTTTTGGAGAACTCCTATTCCAATTAAGCCCTGATGCTAAGAAAATAGTTAGAGGGATAGAAGCCCTAAACCAGAAAATAATAAATACAGAATATGCGGTCATATTCAATGAAACATGTTTGAAAGAAAACCTGCTGCCAGTATACACCAATATATATATATATATATATATATATATATATATATATATATATATATATATATATATATATATATATATATATATATATATATATATATATAAAAGTTTGTGAGGGTACCACCTCTGGTGCTAATGTGGGGACCCATAGCCTCGGAGAAGAAAATAAAAAGTATTCAGGGGAGACCTTGTGGTTTCTCACTGAACACTAATATTATCTTCTCCTACCACCCCCATTCTTTTGTATGTACACATATATATTTGCTTTATTTGAACTTTGTTACAAAAAAGGAGTTACATATGGGTTACAAAGATGGTTGTCATTGGTTGTCGAGTTCCTCCAGCTCCTCAGATGGCGGGCAGGAACCCTGTATATATATATATATATATATATATATATATATATATATATATATATATATATATATATATATATATATATATATATATATATATATATATATATATATATATATATGTCGTACCTAATAGCCAGAACGCACTTCTCAGCCTACTATGCAAGGCCCGATTTGCCTAATAAGCCAAGTTTTCCAGAATTAATATATTTTCTCTAATTTTTTTCTTATGAAATGATAAAGCTACCCATTTCATTATGTATGAGGTCAATTTTTTTTTATTGGAGTTAAAATTAACGTAGATATATGACCGAACCTAACCAACCCTACCTAACCTAACCTATCTTTATTGGTTAGGTTAGGTTAGGTAGCCGAAAAAGTTAGGTTAGGTTAGGTTAGGTAGGTTAGGTTGCCGAAAAAGAATTAATTCATGAAAACTTGGCTTATTAGACAAATCGGGCCTTGCATAGTAGGCTGAGAAGTGCGTTCTGGCTACTAGGTACGACATATATATATACATATATATATATATATATATATATATATATATATATATATATATATGTATATATATATATATATATATATATATATATATTTAATATATATATATATATATATATATATAATATATATATATATATCTATATATATCTATATATATATATATATATATATATATATATATATATATATATATATATATATATATATATATATATATATATATATATATTTTTGGTATGTGAAGGGCTACCCCGGTACACCTGTCTCCCGTGCTGACACACACACACCCCTGTACACCTGTCACCCGTGCTGACAGACACACCCCGGTATACCTGTCACCCGTGCTGACACACACACACCTGTACACCTGTCACCCGTGCTGACACACACACACACACCCCGGTACACCTGTCACCCGTGCTGACACACACACACCCCGGTACACCTGTCACCCGTGCTGACACACACAGCGCGGTACACCTGTCACCCGTGCTGACACACACACCCCGGTACACCTGTCTCCCGTGCTGACACACACTCACACACCCCGGTACACCTGTCTCCCGTGCTGACACACACACACCCCGGTACACCTGTCACCCGTGCTGACACACACACACCCCAGTACACCTGTCACCCTTGCTGACACACACACACACCGGTACACCTGTCTCCCGTGCTAACACATACACACCCCGGTACACCTGTCCCCCGTGCTGACACACACACCCCAGTACACCTGTCACCCCTGCTGACACACACACCGCGGTACACCTGTCACCCGTGCTGACACACACACACCCCGGTACACCTGTCACCCGTGCTGACACACACACACACCCTGGTACACCTGTCACCCGTGCTTACACACACACCCCGGTACACCTGTCTCCCGTGCTGACAGACACACACCCTGGTACACCTGTCTCCCGTGCTGACACACACACACCCCGGTACACCTGTTTCCCGTGCTGACACACACTCACACACCCCGGTACACCTGTCACCCGTGCTGACACACAAAACACACACCCCGGTACACCTGTCTCCCGTGCAGACACACACACACCCCGGTACACCTGTCTCCCGTGCAGACACACACACACCCCCTACACCTGTCTCCCGTGCTGACAGACATACACCCTGGTACACCTGTCACCCATGCTGACACACACACACCCCGGTACACTTGTCACCCGTGCTGACACACACATACCCCGGTACACCTGTCACCCGTGCTGACACACACACACCCTGGTACACCTGTCACCCGTGCTGACACACACACACCCTGGTACACCTGTCTCCCGTGCTGACACACACACACCCTGGTACACCTGTCTCCCGTGCTGACACACACACACCCCGGTACACCTGTCTCCCGTGCTGACACACACACACCCTGGTACACCTGTCTCCCGTGCTGAAACATACACACCCCGGCACACCTGTCACCCGTGATGACACACACACACACACCCCGGTACACCTGTCACCCGTGCTGACACACACACACACACTCCGGTACACCTGTCACCCGTGCTGACACACACACACACCCCGGTACACCTGTCTCCCGTGCTGACACACACACCCCGGTACACCTGTCACTCGTGCTGACACACACACACACCTCGGTACACCTGTCACCCGTGCTGACACACACACACCCTGGTACACCTGTCTCCCGTGCTGACACACACACACTCCGGTACACCTTTCTCCTGTGCTGACACACACACCCCGGTACACCTGTCTCCCGTGATGACACACACACACCCTGGTACACCTGTCTCCCGTGCTGACACACACACACTCCGGTACACCTGTCTCCTGTGCTGACGCACACACTCCGGCACACCTGTCACCCGTGCTGACACACACACACCTGTACACCTGTCACCCGTGCTGACACACACACACACACCCCGGTACACCTGTCACCCGTGCTGACACACACACACCCCGGTACACCTGTCACCCGTGCTGACACACACACCCTGGTACACCTGTCACCCGTGCTGACACACACACACCCCGGTACACCTGTCTCCCGTGCTGACACACACTCACACACCCCGGTACACCTGTCTCCCGTGCTGACACACACACACCCCGGTACACCTGTCACCCGTGCTGACACACACACACCCCGGTACACCTGTCACCCGTGCTGACACACACACAAACCGGTACACCTGTCTCCCGTGCTGACACAAACACACCCCGGTACACCTGTCTCCCGTGCTGACACACACACCCCGGTACCCCTGTCACCCGTGCTGACACACACACACACCCCGGTACACCTGTCACCCGTGCTGACACACACACACACCCTGGTACACCTGTCACCCGTGCTGACACACACACCCCGGTACACCTGTCTCCCGTGCTGACACACACACCCTGGTACACCTGTCTCCCGTGCTGACACACACACACCCTGGTACACTTGTCACCCGTGCTGACACACACACACCCCGGTACACCTGTCACCCGTGCTGACACACACACACCCTGGTACACCTGTCTCCCGTGCTGACACACACACACCCTGGTACACCTGTCACCCGTGCTGACACACACACACCCCGGTACACCTGTCACCCGTGCTGACACACACACACCCTGGTACACCTGTCACCCGTGCTGACACACACACACCCTGGTACACCTGTCTCCCGTGCTGACACACACACACCCCGGTACACCTGTCTCCCGTGCTGACACACACACACCCTGGTACACCTGTCTCCCGTGGTGAAACACACACACCCCGGTACACCTGTCACCCGTGATGACACACACACACACCCCGGTACACCTGTCACCCGTGCTGACACACACACACACCGCGGTACACCTGTCACCCGTGCTGACACACACACACACACCTTGGTACACATGTCACCCGTGCTGACACACACACACACCCCGGTACACCTGTCTCCCGTGCTGACACACACACCCCGGTACACCTGTCACCCGTGCTGACACACACACAAACTGGTACACCAGTCTCCCGTGCTGATACACACACACTCCGGTACACCTGTCTCCTGTGCTGACACACACACCCCGGTACACCTGTCTCCCGTGCAGACACACACACACTCCGGTACACCTGTCTCCCGTGCAGACACACACACACACCCTACACCTGTCTCCCGTGCTGACAGACACACACCCTGGTACACCTGTCACCCATGCTGACACACACACACCCCGGTTCACTTGTCACCCGTGCTGACACACACACACACCCCGGTACACCTGTCACCCGTGCTGACACACACACACCCTGGTACACCTGTCACCCGTGCTGACACACACACACCCTGGTACACCTGTCTCCCGTGCTGACACACACACACCCCGGTACACCTGTCTCCCGTGCTGACACACACACACCCTGGTACACCTGTCTCCCGTGCTGAAACACACACACCCCGGTACACCTGTCACCCGTGATGACACACACACACACACCCCGGTACACCTGTCACCCGTGCTGACACACACACACACACTCCGGTACACCTGTCACCCGTGCTGACACACACACACACCCCGGTACACCTGTCTCCCGTGCTGACACACACACCCCGGTACACCTGTCACTCGTGCTGACACACACACACACCTCGGTACACCTGTCACCCGTGCTGACACACACACACCCTGGTACACCTGTCTCCCGTGCTGACACACACACACTCCGGTACACCTTTCTCCTGTGCTGACACACACACCCCGGTACACCTGTCTCCCGTGCTGACACACACACACCCTGGTACACCTGTCTCCCGTGCTGACACACACACACTCCGGTACACCTGTCTCCTGTGCTGACGCACACACTCCGGCACACCTGTCACCCGTGCTGACACACACACACCTGTACACCTGTCACCCGTGCTGACACACACACACACACCCCGGTACACCTGTCACCCGTGCTGACACACACACACCCCGGTACACCTGTCACCCGTGCTGACACACACACCGCGGTACACCTGTCACCCGTGCTGACACACACACACCCCGGTACACCTGTCTCCCGTGCTGACACACACTCACACACCCCGGTACACCTGTTTCCTGTGCTGACACACACACACCCCGGTACACCTGTCACCCGTGCTGACACACACACACCCCGGTACACCTGTCACCCGTGCTGACACACACACAAACCGGTACACCTGTCTCCCGTGCTGACACAAACACACCCCGGTACACCTGTCTCCCGTGCTGACACACACACCCCGGTACCCCTGTCACCCGTGCTGACACACACACACACCCCGGTACACCTGTCACCCGTGCTGACACACACACACACCCTGGTACACCTGTCACCCGTGCTGACACACACACCCCGGTACACCTGTCTCCCGTGCTGACACACACACCCTGGTACACCTGTCTCCCGTGCTGACACACACACACCCTGGTACACTTGTCACCCGTGCTGACACACACACACCCCGGTACACCTGTCACCCGTGCTGACACACACACACCCTGGTACACCTGTCTCCCGTGCTGACACACACACACCCTGGTACACCTGTCACCCGTGCTGACACACACACACCCCGGTACACCTGTCACCCGTGCTGACACACACACACCCTGGTACACCTGTCACCCGTGCTGACACACACACACCCTGGTACACCTGTCTCCCGTGCTGACACACACACACCCCGGTACACCTGTCTCCCGTGCTGACACACACACACCCTGGTACACCTGTCTCCCGTGGTGAAACACACACACCCCGGTACACCTGTCACCCGTGATGACACACACACACACCCCGGTACACCTGTCACCCGTGCTGACACACACACACACCGCGGTACACCTGTCACCCGTGCTGACACACACACACACACCTTGGTACACATGTCACCCGTGCTGACACACACACACACCCCGGTACACCTGTCTCCCGTGCTGACACACACACCCCGGTACACCTGTCACCCGTGCTGACACACACACAAACTGGTACACCAGTCTCCCGTGCTGATACACACACACTCCGGTACACCTGTCTCCTGTGCTGACACACACACCCCGGTACACCTGTCTCCCGTGCTGACACACACACTCCCTGGTACACCTGTCTCCCGTGCTGACACACACACACTCCGGTACACCTGTCTCCTGTGCTGACACACACACCCCGGTACACCTGTCTCCCGTGCTGACACACACACACCCTGGTACACCTGTCTCCCGTGCTGACACACACACACTCCGGTACACCTGTCTCCTGTGCTGACACACACACCCCGGTACACCTGTCACCCGTGCTGACACACACATACCATGGTACACCTGTCTCTTGTGCTGACACACACACACCTCGGTACACCTGTCACCCGTGCTGACACACACACACTCCGGTACACCTGTCTCCTCTGCTGACACACACACCCCGGTACACCTGTCTCCCGTGCTGACACACACACACCCTGGTACACCTGTCTCCCGTGCTGACACACACACACACTCCGGTACACCTGTCTCCTGTGCTGACGCACACACTCCGGCACACCTGTCACCCGTGCTGACACACACACACACCGGTATACCTTTCACCCGTGCTGACACACACACACCCCGGTACACCTGTCACCCGTGCTGACACACACACACCCTGGTACACCTGTCTCCCGTGCTGACACACACACACCCTGGTACACCTGTCTCCCGTGCTGACATACACACACACTCCGGTACACCTGTCTCCTGTGCTGACGCACACACTCCGGCACACCTGTCACCCGTGCTGACACACACACACACCGGTACACTTTTCACCCGTGCTGACACACACACACCCCGGTACACCTGTCACCCGTGCTGACACACACACCGCGGTACACCTGTCACCCGTGCTGACACGCACACACCCCGGTACACCTGTCACCCGTGCTGACACACACACACACCCTGGTACACCTGTCACCCGTGCTGACACACACACCCCGGTACACCTGTCTCCCGTGCTGACACACACACACCCTGGTACACCTGTCTCCCGTGCTGACACACACACACCCCGGTACACCTGTCTCCCGTGCTGACAAACACTCACACACCCCGGTACACCTGTCACCCGTGCTGACACACAAAACACGCACCCCGGTACACCTGTCTCCCGTGCAGACACACACACACCCCGGTACACCTGTCTCCCGTGCAGACACACACACACCCCGGTACACCTGTCACCCGTGCTGACACACACACACCCCGGTACACTTGTCACCCGTGCTGACACACACACACATAGGTACACCTGTCACCCGTGCTGACACACACACACCCTGGTACACCGGTCACCCGTGATGACACACACACACCCTGGTACACCTGTCTCCCGTGCTGACACACACACACCCTGGTACACCTGTCTCCCGTGCTGACACACACACACCCCGGTACACCTGTCTCCCGTGCTGACACACACACACCCTGGTACACCTGTCTCCCGTGCTGAAACACACACACCCCGGTACACCTGTCACCCGTGATGACACACACACACACACCCCGGTACACCTGTCACCCGTGCTGACACACACACACACACCCCGGAACACCTGTCACCCGTGCTGACACACACACACACCCCGGTACACCTGTCTCCCGTGCTGACACACACACCCCGGTACACCTGTCACTCGTGCTGACACACACACACACCCCGTTACACCTGTCACCCGTGCTGACACACACACACTCCGGTACACCTGTCTCCTGTGCTGACACACACACCCCGGTACACCTGTCTCCCGTGCTGACACACACACACCCTGGTACACCTGTCTCCCGTGCTGACACACACACACTCCGGTACACCTCTCTCCTGTGCTGACGCACACTCTCCGGCACACCTGTCACCCGTGCTGACACACACACACACCGGTACACCTTTCACTAGTGCTGACACACACACACCTCGGTACACCTGTCACCCGTACTGACACACACACACCCTGGTACACCTGTCTCCCGTGCTGACACACACACACCCCGGTACACCTGTCTCCCGTGCTGACACACACACACACACCGGTACACCTGTCACCCGTGCTGACACACACACACCTCGGTACACCTGTCACCCGTGCTGATACACATACACCCCGGTACACCTGTCACCCGGGCTGACACACACACACACCCTGGTACACCTGTCACCCGTGCTGACACACACACACCCCGATACACCTGTCTCCCTTGCTGACACACACACACCCCGGTACACCTGTCACCCGTGCTGACACACACACACACCCCGGTACACCTGTCACCCGTGCTGACACACACACACACCCCGGTACACCTATCTCCCTTGCTGACACACACACACCCCGGTACACCTGTCACCCGTGCTGACACACACACACCCTGGTACACCTGTCACCCGTGCTGACACACACACACCCCGGTACACCTGTCACCCGTGCTGACACACACACACCCCGGTACACCTGTCACCCGTGCTGACACACACACACCCCGGTACATCTGTCACCTGTGCTGACACACACACACACCCTGGTACACCTGTCACCCGTGCTGACACACACACCCCGGTACACCTGTCACCCGTGCTGACACACACACACCCCGGTACACTTGTCACCCGTGCTGACACACACACACCCCTGTACACCTGTCACCCGTGCTGACACACACACCCCTGTACACCTGTCACCCGTGCTGACACACACACACACACCGGTACACCTGTCTCCCGAGCTGACACACACACACACCCCGGTACACTTGTCACCCGTGCTGACACACACACCCCAGAAACGTGTCTCCCGTGCTGACCCCGGTACACCTGTCACCCGTGCTGACACACACACACCCCTGTAAACCTGTCACCCGTGCTGACACACACACACCCCAGTACACTTGTCACCCGTGCTGACACACACACACCCCTGTACACCTGTCACCCGTGCTGACACACACACACCCCTGTACACCTGTCACCCGTGCTGACACACACACCCCGGTACACCTGTCTCCCGTGCTGACACACACACACCCTGGTACACCTGTCTCCCGTGCTGACACACACACACCCCGGTACACCTGTCTCCCGTGCTGACAAACACTCACACACCCCGGTACACCTGTCACCCGTGCTGACACACAAAACACACACCCCGGTACACCTGTCTCCCGTGCAGACACACACACACCCCGGTACACCTGTCTCCCGTGCAGACACACACACACCCCGGTACACCTGTCACCCGTGCTGACACACACACACCCCGGTACACTTGTCACCCGTGCTGACACACACACACACATAGGTACACCTGTCACCCGTGCTGACACACACACACCCTGGTACACCTGTCACCCGTGATGACACACACACACCCTGGTACACCTGTCTCCCGTGCTGACACACACACACCCTGGTACACCTGTCTCCCGTGCTGACACACACACACCCCGGTACACCTGTCTCCCGTGCTGACACACACACACCCTGGTACACCTGTCTCCCGTGCTGAAACACACACACCCCGGTACACCTGTCACCCGTGATGACACACACACACACACCCCCCGGTACACCTGTCACCCGTGCTGACACACACACACACACCCCGGAACACCTGTCACCCGTGCTGACACACACACACACCCCGGTACACCTGTCTCCCGTGCTGACACACACACCCCGGTACACCTGTCACTCGTGCTGACACACACACACACCCCGTTACACCTGTCACCCGTGCTGACACACACACACTCCGGTACACCTGTCTCCTGTGCTGACACACACACCCCGGTACACCTGTCTCCCGTGCTGACACACACACACCCTGGTACACCTGTCTCCCGTGCTGACACACACACACTCCGGTACACCTCTCTCCTGTGCTGACGCACACTCTCCGGCACACCTGTCACCCGTGCTGACACACACACACACCGGTACACCTTTCACTAGTGCTGACACACACACACCTCGGTACACCTGTCACCCGTACTGACACACACACACCCTGGTACACCTGTCTCCCGTGCTGACACACACACACCCCGGTACACCTGTCTCCCGTGCTGACACACACACACACCGGTACACCTGTCACCCGTGCTGACACACACACACCTCGGTACACCTGTCACCCGTGCTGATACACATACACCCCGGTACACCTGTCACCCGGGCTGACACACACACACACCCTGGTACACCTGTCACCCGTGCTGACACACACACACCCCGATACACCTGTCTCCCTTGCTGACACACACACACCCCGGTACACCTGTCACCCGTGCTGACACACACACTCACCCCGGTACACCTGTCACCCGTGCTGACACACACACACACCCCGGTACACCTATCTCCCTTGCTGACACACACACACCCCGGTACACCTGTCACCCGTGCTGACACACACACACCCTGGTACACCTGTCACCCGTGCTGACACACACACACCCCGGTACACCTGTCACCCGTGCTGACACACACACACCCCGGTACACCTGTCACCCGTGCTGACACACACACACCCCGGTACATCTGTCACCTGTGCTGACACACACACACACCCTGGTACACCTGTCACCCGTGCTGACACACACACCCCGGTACACCTGTCACCCGTGCTGACACACACACACCCCGGTACACTTGTCACCCGTGCTGACACACACACCCCCCTGTACACCTGTCACCCGTGCTGACACACACACCCCTGTACACCTGTCACCCGTGCTGACACACACACACACACCGGTACACCTGTCTCCCGAGCTGACACACACACACACCCCGGTACACTTGTCACCCGTGCTGACACACACACCCCAGAAACGTGTCTCCCGTGCTGACCCCGGTACACCTGTCACCCGTGCTGACACACACACACCCCTGTAAACCTGTCACCCGTGCTGACACACACACACCCCAGTACACTTGTCACCCGTGCTGACACACACACACCCCTGTACACCTGTCACCCGTGCTGACACACACACACCCCTGTACACCTGTCACCCGTGCTGACACACACACACCCTGGTACACCTGTCACCCGTGTTGACACACACACACCCTGGTACACCTGTCACCCGTGCTGACACACACACACCCCGGTACACCTGTCACCCGTGCTGACACACACACACCCCAGTACACTTGTCACCCGTGCTGACACACACACCCCGGTAAACGTGTCTCCCGTGCTGACCCCGGTACACCTGTCATTAGGGACATTTACGCCATAGACCGTCCCCTCCATTTTGGATGGAGTGGTTTTGGACACGGCGAATGTTGTGGTAACATTGCGGGAACGTTTGGGGCAACATAGGGTGGCTGTAGGGGACGTTTGGCCCGATGTACGATAAATATAAGATAAGTAGTGTTCGAGTGAGGTGTGTATTGTTGTGAGAAGGTCGAGAGAACGTCGTATTTTTTTTTTTTTTTTTGGTGAAATGTAACGTTATCTGTTGAAATTTTGGAAAAGACCCATTTTCTGTTGTAAATGAAAGGACGAGATTGGTAGATGGAGAAGTGGGAGGAGAATGAAGTCTGAAGATGCAGGTGAGTGGGTAAAAGGGTCATGAAGATTTTAGGCTCTGCCCCCAACTTTTTTGAAAGAGGGAGAGAGATTGTGATTAGGAGCAGACGCGATTCTGAGAGTGGTTAGAAGAAGAAAGATAGGAGGAGGAGGAGGATGAGGAGGAGAACAATATAAAATACAGGAAGAATAAGGATAAAATAGGGAAAGAGTAAAGGCAGCAGCAGGCGGAGGAGGAGGAGGATTAACAGAACTTGAAGGAAGAGCGTCAGCTGCCCCAGCAGCAGGAGCAAGGAAGCAGGAGGAGCAGCACCAGCAGCACCAGCAGGAGCAGGAGCATGGAAGCCGGAGGAGGAGCAGCAGCAGGAGCAAGGAAGCAGGAGGAGCAGCACCAGCAGCAGCAGGAGCAAGGAAGCAGGAGGAGCAGCACCAGCAGGAGCAAGGAAGCAGGAGGAGCAGCTTCAGGAGGAGGAGGAGGTGCAGCAGGAGGTGCAGGAGGAGGCATGGGGAGAATGAAGTATAGTAAAACACACACACACACACACACACACACACACACACACACACACACACACACACACACACACACACACACACACACACACACACACAGCCTTAATGAAAAGGTCCAGCAGTGAATAAGAAGGATTTTAACAGTAAAAAAATGTAAACTTACGTAAGCGTAGCGGAGCTGTAAGGTGTTACTCTCACAAAGGTTAAATACATATTGATCAAATTGACGGGTACTGGAGGTGAAACCAAAAACCACAAAATGGCAGTTAGCCGTTGTCTCAGCCACGCGCTCGCTTGGGCGGAGGAGCGATGGACAGACAGACAGGAAATGGTTGCAGTCGACAGAGAGAGAGAGAGCGTCATAATCACCCTCACTTGGATATTATTATAGTATCGCACAGGTGCCTCTCTATTTCTGAATAAAACATGCAGTTCAGGTAAACAGCTATTAACTCCATCACTTTGTTGGACCAAGCTTTCGAAAAGTGCATTCACCACTTAATGCATTCACCATATATATTTAAAGTGCATTCACCACATATATTTATATATATATATATATATATATATATATATATATATATATATATGTATATATATATATATATATATATATATATATATATATATATATATATATATATATATATATGTCGTACCTAGTAGCCAGAACTCACTTTTTGGCCTACTATTCAAGGCCCGATTTGCCTAATAAGCCAAGTTTACCTGAATTAATATATTTTTTCTAATTTTTTCTTATGAAATGATAAAGCTACCCATTTCATTATGTATGAGGTAAATTTTTTTTTATTGGAGTTAAAATTAACGTAGATATATGACCGAACCTAACCAACCCTACCTAACCTAACCTAACCTATCTTTATAGGTTAGGTTTGGTTAGGTAGCCAAAAAAGTTAGGTTAGGTTAGGTTAGGTAGGTTAGGTAGTCGAAAAACAATTAATTCATGAAAACTTGGCTTATTAGGCAAATCGGGCCTTGCATAGTAGGCTGAGAAGTGCGTTCTGGCTACTAGGTACGACATATATATATATATATATATATATATATATATATATATATATATATATATATATGTTCTTGTCTTGTCCTTACTCTCATGGTGGGTAGAGTAAATAGTTCCGTGATTTGGGTGTTCATGGTAGGTCGCTCTATTCTTATGTGAATTGCCTCAAGAATTTGTAATCTTCTTGAATCTTGGGTTTTGTCTATTATGCAAGTATTCTTGTTCAACATTTCTCTTGTTAGAGTAATGTCATGGGCTTGTCTCATGTGATTCCTAGGGGCACCAGATTGAAGATGGCATGTCAAACGCCTCGTCAGCTTGGTCGACGTCATACCTATGTACTTACATTGAAGGTTACATCCTTCGTGGGGGCAAGTGTACATGTATACAACGCTTGATTGCTGTAGAGGGTTCTCCGTCGGCTTCGGGCTGTTTTTGATAAGGAGTTCGGAAGTCTTCTTGGTTTTGTAGAATATTATCAGGTTTATGTTTTGGTTAGGAGTAGTGCTTTTTACTCCTTTACGGATTATTTCTTTCATTATTCTTTCCTCTTTTATATGTTCACTGTGCATGGTTGATTTGTAATATAATTTTATTGGGGGTGTTGTGGTTTCTGTTCTAGGTTCTGAATTATACCAACGGTCCAAGTGTCTTCTTATAGCAGCGTTTATTTCCGCGTTGCTATATCCGTTGTTCACCAATACCTGAGTTACTCTTTCAAACTCTCTACTCACGTTGCTCCATTCAGAGCAGTGGGTAAGCGCTCGACGAATATAAGCATTGAGAACACTGGCTTTGTATCTTTGGGGGCACTCACTTCTACCGTTCAGGCATAATCCTATGTTGGTGGGCTTGGTATATACGTTGGTGCTTAAAGAGGTTCCTTTTTTGTTATTAGTACATCCAAGAATGGCAGACTGTTATTTTCACTATTTTCATGTGTAAATCGGAGTACTGACTCTCTCTCTAGGTGTCTTTTTAGGTCAATTAGTTCATCTGAGTCTTTTACTTTTACGAATATGTCATCTACATAACGGCAGTATACAGTTGGTTTTTGTCTGATACTGAAGACCCCTATCTTCGATGGTTCCCATATAAAAATTAGCAAATAAAACTCCTAAGGGGGAGCCCATTGCTACTCCGTCTATCTGTAAATACATGTCTCCTTGTGGACTGATGAAAGGGGCTTCCTTTGTACATGCTTCGAGAAGACTTTTCAAGTGTGGCTCAGGTATGTCTAATTTGGGGGTGCTCTCGTCTCTGTATACTCTCTCCAGTATCATTCCTATGGTTGTGTCGACTGGGACGTTGGTAAAAAGGGATTCAACGTCCAGGGAAGCGATGATTCCATCGGGCTGGGTAGATTTGATCAATTCTAGGAAATCTGCTGATGATTGTAGACTAAACTTACTTGGAGTGTATGGAGTTAGGAGTTCATTGAGTTTTTTTGCCAGGTGATAAGTTGGGGTTGGTATTTGGCTGATTATAGGGCGTAGTGGGTTACCTGGTTTATGCGTCTTAACATTGCCGTAGGCATATCCTAAGCCATAGTCGCCTTGAAGTTTATTGAAATGCACACTACCTTTCTTTGCGTTGATTGCTGTAATTGTTTTGTTTACTTTCCGCTTAAGGTCTTCTACGGGGTTCCTCGTGATTCGTTGAAATTTGGAGTCGTCACTTAGGATGTCGCTAATTTTGTTCATGTATTCATGGGTAGGAATCAATACATATGCTGCTGTTTTGTCGGCTTTTCTTATTGTTACGTCTTTCAGAATTTTTAGTTGTTTCGCTGCTTCTTTGAGTCGTGGGGTTAAGATTGTAGATGAATATGTTCCTCGTTTTTTCCCTGCGTCTGCAAGTAGTTCAGCTTGAAGTGTGTCCGTGGTGATGACTTTTTTGTTGTCTTCTAGCTTATGGATATCGTCCAGAAGCATTTCGATTTCCAGGCGTTTTTGATGCATCTTTGGTTTAGATAAGAATTGACAATTTAGACCAAGATTTAAGAGGTCTCGTTGGTCCTGGGTAAGATCATAAGAAGTCAGGTTAAAGTAGCCATCTTTAGGACGAGGGATTTTTAGCTGTCCACCGTTTAGGGATGTTAACTTACGGAGTGTCTTTGTTTCTACAAGAGTTTTATGTAGATTTACACATGAAAATAGTGAAAATAACAGTCTGCCATTCTTGGATGTACTAATAACAAAAACAGGAACCTCTTTAAGCACCAACGTATATACCAAGCCCACCAACATAGGATTATGCCTGAACGGTAGAAGTGAGTGCCCCCAAAGATACAAAGCCAGTGTTCTCAATGCTTATATTCGTCGAGCGCTTACCCACTGCTCTGAATGGAGCAACGTGAGTAGAGAGTTTGAAAGAGTAACTCAGGTATTGGTGAACAACGGATATAGCAACGCGGAAATAAACGCTGCTATAAGAAGACACTTGGACCGTTGGTATAATTCAGAACCTAGAACAGAAACCACAACACCCCCAATAAAATTATATTACAAATCAACCATGCACAGTGAACATATAAAAGAGGAAAGAATAATGAAAGAAATAATCCGTAAAGGAGTAAAAAGCACTACTCCTAACCAAAACATAAACCTGATAATATTCTACAAAACCAAGAAGACTTCCGAACTCCTTATCAAAAACAGCCCGAAGCCGACGGAGAACCCTTTACAGAAATCAAGCGTTGTATACATGTACACTTGCCCCCACGAAGGATGTAACCTTCAATGTAAGTACATAGGTATGACGTCGACCAAGCTGACGAGGCGTTTGACATGCCATCTTCAATCTGGTGCCCCTAGGAATCACATGAGACAAGCCCATGACATTACTCTAACAAGAGAAATGTTGAACAAGAATACTTGCATAATAGACAAAACCCAAGATTCAAGAAGATTACAAATTCTTGAGGCAATTCACATAAGAATAGAGCGACCTACCATGAACACCCAAATCACGGAACTATTTACTCTACCCACCATGAGAGTAAGGACAAGACAAGAATATATATATATATATATATATATATATATATATATATATATATATATATATACATTATATATATATATATATATATATATATATATATTTATATATATTTTTAATATAGGGAAGGGAGTACCACCTCTGGCTGGAAGAAGGGGGACCCATAGCCTCGGAGGAAACCACACATAACGCATTGGAGGGAATGTGTATTCCCTCCAATACAGTTTCTGTGTGCTTTTCTCCTACCACCCCCTTCCCTTTTTTTTTTCCTTTATTGTGTATTTAAAGGTTACAAAACATACAAGACAAATGCCTAAAGGTTATGGATCTCTTGAAGCTCCTCCGCTTCTGGACAGGAACCGAGGACGCAGCAAGCATTTCCCCTCTGGATCGCCACACTGAGACGCTGAAATAAAAAACTGGAAGCCCTTGGGTCTCTGGTGACGTCAATGAGCTTGGACCCCAATTCCTTGAGAAATCCCAAGGCACTCTTGCCCCAGGGGCCATGCGTCTCAGACGCTATGGGAACAAAGAGGTATTGACCTTCCAGTCGCCTGTACTTGAGTGATTTTGCTGTTTCCCTGTGGTTGGCCGCCCCACCTGCTTGATCAGCTCCGAAGTGTACATAGGTGTTAGCCAGGGTGGATACACATGTGTAGTCCCACACCAACTGTCTACCCTCCTTCCATGAGTATATGGTGATGCCATCAGGGCGAAGTGCTGGGAAATCCGGGTTTTGGACCCCTAGGATGCGAGGTTCTCTCTCCGCTGGGCACCCAGCTGAGACGAGGCTTCTCTTGATGATGTCATTGACCTCGTTGTGTCTTGCATGCCAGCCCTTTGTGCTTCCGCAATGCAACCCATGCATATATATATATATATATATATATATATATATATATATATATATATATATATATATATATATATATATGCATACATATGCATATATATATATATATATATATATATATATATATATATATATATATATATATATATATATATATATATATATATATATATATATATATATATATACAACTTTAGAACACTTTCCCACCAGGAGACTCGAACCCTAGCCAGCACAGAAGCCTTCCAGCAACTGGCATAACAGGTACGCCTTAACCCGCTCCACCACCCGCTCAGACCCTTAAAAGAGATGGTAATTTCGGAGTATTTAAATACCCCAAAGATCAACACCTCCCAAGAGCACCAGAGCAAGTGAGGGGTCATTTATACGTTAATTTCATCAAGTCCCTGTTAATATGGGAAGACACAGTGTCTCTGCTTAAGGCACAACTCTCCTAAACACGAGAGTTAAGTATACAACTTTAGAACACTTTCCCACCAGGAGACTCGAACCCTAGCCAGCACAGAAGCCTTCCAGCAACTGGCATAACAGGTACGCCTTAACCCGCTCCACCACCCGCTCAGACCCTTAAAAGAGATGGTAATTTCGGAGTATTTAAATACCCCAAAGATCAACACCTCCCAAGAGCACCAGAGCAAGTGAGGGGTCATTTATACGTTAATTTCATCAAGTCCCTGTTAATATGGGAAGACACAGTGTCTCTGCTTAAGGCACAACTCTCCTAAACACGAGAGTTCAGTATACAACTTTAGAACACTTTCCCACCAGGAGACTCGAACCCTAGCCAGCACAGAAGCCTTCCAGCAACTGGCATAACAGGTACGCCTTAACCCGCTCCACCACCCGCTCAGACCCTTAAAAGAGATGGTAATTTCGGAGTATTTAAATACCCCAAAGATCAACACCTCCCAAGAGCACCAGAGCAAGTGAGGGGTCATTTATACGTTAATTTCATCAAGTCCCTGTTAATATGGGAAGACACAGTGTCTCTGCTTAAGGCACAACTCTCCTAAACACTAGAGTTAAGTATACAACTTTAGAACACTTTCCCACCAGGAGACTCGAACCCTAGCCAGCACAGCTAGGGTTCGAGTCTCCTGGTGGGAAAGTGTTCTAAAGTTGTATATATATATATATATATATATATATATATATATATATATATATATATATATATATATATATGTCGTACCTAATAGCCAGAACGCACTTCTCAGCCTACTATGCAAGGCCCGATTTGCCTAATAAGCCAAGTTTTCCTGAATTAATATATTTTCTCTAATTTTTTTCTTATGAAATGATAAAGCTACCCATTTCATTATGTATGAGGTCAATTTTTTTTTTATTGGAGTTAAAATTAACGTAGATATATGACCGAACCTAACCAACCCTACCTAACCTAACCTATCTTTATTGGTTAGGTTAGGTTAGGTAGCCTAAAAAGTTAGGTTAGGTTAGGTTAGGTAGGTTAGGTTGCCGAAAAAGAATTAATTCATGAAAACTTGGCTTATTAGGCAAATCGGGCCTTGCATAGTAGGCTGAGAAGTGCGTTCTGGCTACTAGGTACGACATATATATATATATATATATATATATATATATATATATATATATATATATATATATATATATATATATATAGCCAGGGTTGATACGCACGTGTAGTCCCATACCAACTGCTTGCCATTCTTCCAGGGTTTCACTGTGACACCATCCAGGCGACTAATAAGAGCATCAGAGTTACGGGGCGTTAGGTAACGGGGCTCTCTTTCAGCTGGGCATAAAGCTGTGGTGAGGCTCCTCTTGATGATGTTGTTAACTTCACTGTGCCTCGAGTGCCATCCCCCTGTGCTTTGGCAGAGTAGGCCAGAGTAGTAGTACGTATATATAAATATATATTTATATATATATATATATATATATATATATATATATATATATATATATATAAATATATATGTATATATATATATATATATATATATATATATATATATATATATATATATATATATATATATATATATATATATATATATATGTATTTATATACATATGTATAGTTCAAAACTGTAATATTTAACAGAAAATGTCGAAGTGCATTCAGGTATTCACTCCATCTCTTTGTCGGACCAATCTTTCGAAAAGTGCATTCACCATATAATGTATGTAAATATGTGTTCCCAGTGCAGAGCTGTAAGCCTACATCCTACCTTTTCAAAATACAGGACAATATTATGTGGAAATTGCAGTGTGCTAAGCAGCTTACCTCTTAGCACAATCTCTCCCTGGCAAATCACCACACCTTTGGCTTAGCTTTCCCGGCTTGTTATCACATTGTTTCTTTTTTCATTTTTCGCAGGTATAATATAACCATTACTGAGTGAAGATGCTGAGCGAGTGAGCTGACAAGTATACCTCTCTCTCTCTCTCTCTCTCTCTCTCTCTCTCTCTCTCTCTCTCTCTCTCTCTCTCTCTCTCTCTCTCTCTCTCTCTCTCTCTCTCTCTCTCTCTCTCTCTCTCTCTCTCTCTCTCCCTCTCTCTCTCTCTCTCTCTCTCTCTCTCTCTCTCTCTCTCTCTCTCTCTCTCCCCCCTCTCTCTCTCTCTCTCTCTCTCTCTCTCTCTCTCTCTCTCTCTCTCTCTCTCTCTCTCTCCCCCCTCTCTCTCTCTCTCTCTCTCTCTCTCTCTCTCTCTCTCTCTCTCTCTCTCTCTCTCTCTCTCTCTCTCTCTCTCTCTCTCTCAGTAATGTTAACTCTTGCTGTCACTCTCTGCCAGTCACAAGGGATGCTCTCCCATTATCATATCTCTTCGCTCATCTTACCAGGACTATCAGTACCTCATTATAAATCATCTCATTACAAGTGATAAGTGATACGACCTTCGCTCTCCGCCGCTACTGACGTCAATTAACGTAAATAAGTGTGGATGGATGGATGGAAGCGATAATTGTTAAGGAAGAATAGTATAGGCAAAGGTAAACTTTCCAGCTCCTTCTATGAGACAGAGAGAGAGAGAGAGAGAGAGAGAGAGAGAGAGAGAGAGAGAGAGAGAGAGAGAGAGAGAGAGAGAGAGAGAGAGAGAGAGAGAGAGAGAGAGAGAGAGAGAGAGAGAGAGAAGCTCGATGGATGCTTGGATGCATGGATGTCTGGATGCAGAGATCGTTGGATAGTTGGTTTTCTTCACATCAAATGTATAATTCCATTATTTCCTTTTCTATTTCAGAAAGATAGAATTTTAGAAATCATATAAGGTCCATCTTTCCAGGTAATGTTGTTTAACTTTGACCTTAATATCCTTATGCATCAAAGAGACGGATAGTCTCACCACTCAATAGGTGTAGGTAGACAGAGATGGCAATTACAGATCTTTTAGTCTTTACCTGCTGCGGTTCCCTGTTTTACAACCAGGCCCATAACGTTTGATCACTTACAAAGGATTTAGAAGTAAACACATATATATTTTCTATTCTTTATTGTTATTAACATATACACATGCACAATTAATAATAATAATAATAAAAACAACAACAACAACAATGGTCATAGCACAGTATCTTTTACGGCTCTTACCCAAACCTAAATAATGTTTTCTTCTCATGGACTAAAGACTAGGAGTACGGTAACTGCCGTTCCTCATTAGTCAAGGAAAGGTACATCTTGCCGGCGGTCTGCAGGTAAGCAGACAGCCAGCCACCCACCCACTAAACACGTCACTAAATACGTAACAAGGACTTTCCTGCCATGCTAAGGTATAAAACTAAATGAGCGTTAGTTAGTGTGGACATAAGGTTCTCTCTTCCCTACATTGGGAAGCCACATGATGGTCTATAGCGCTCTTACTTGAACCTAAATAAGGGTGAATGGAGGAGAGTTTATTACTAACAACAACGTCATCTTCACCATTCATCAGTTCATCATCTTCACCATAACCTCCTATCACACACACACACACACACACACACACACCCACACACACACACACACAAACACACACACACACACAAGGGATAGGGGCCTCGTAGCCTGTTGGATAGTGCGCAGGATTCGTAATTCTGTGGCGCGGGTTCGATTCCCGCGCCACAGGCAGAAACAAATGGGCAAAGTTTCTTTCACCCTGAATGCCCCTGTTACCTAGCAGTAAATAGGTATCTGGGAGTTAGTCAGCTGTCACGGGCTGCTTCCTGGGGTGTGTGTGTGTGTGGTGTGGGGAAAAAAAAAAAAAAAAAAAAAAAGTAGTTAGTAAACAGTTGAGAGGCGGGCCGAAAGAGCAAAGCTCAACCCCCGTAAAAACACAACTAGTAAACACAACTAGTAAACACACACACACACACACACACACACACACAGAGTTGTGACAGACGAGGATTGTAGGATCCTCCAAGAGGACTTAAACACGTTGCAGAGATGGTCAGGGAAATGGCTACTGGAGTTTAACACCAGTAAATGTAAAGTTATGGAAATGGGATCAGGTGATAGGAGACCAAAGGCACAGTACACAATGAAGGGGAACAGCCTACCTGTAACGATTCGAGAAAGAGACCTGGGAGTGGATGTGACACCTAATCTAACTCCTGAGGCACATATAAATAGGATAACGACAGCAGCGTACTCTACACTGGCGAAAATTAGAACTTCATTCAGAAACCTAAATGAGGATGCTTTTAGGACGCTTTACACTGCCTACGTGAGACCCGTCTTAGAGTATGCCGCGCCATCATGGAGCCCCCACCTGAAGAAACACATAAGGAAACTGGAGAAGGTTCAGAGGTTTGCGACGAGGCTTGTCCCAGAGTTACGAGGGATGGGATATGAAGAGCGTCTGAAGGAACTGAACCTTACGACACTAAAGAAAAGAAGGGAGAGAGGAGATATGATAGGGACATATAAAATACTCAGGGGAATTGACAAAGTGGAAATAGATGAAATGTTCACACGTAATAATAACAGAACAAGGGGGACATGGGTGGAAACTGGAAACTCAGATGAGTCACAGAGATGTTAGGAAGTTTTCTTTTAGCGTGAGAGTAGTGGAAAAATGGAATGCACTTGGGGAACAGGTTGTGGAAGCAAATACTATTCATACTTTTAAAACTAGGTATGATAGGGAAATGGGACAGGAGTCATTGCTGTAAACAACCGATAGCTAGAAAGGCGGGATAAAAATGTCAATGCTCGATCCTGCAAGCACAAATAGGTGAGTACACACACACACAAACACACACACTACGCTACGCTACGAGGAGGGGCCTTGTAGCCTGGTGGATAGCGCGCAGGACTCGTAATTCTGTGGCGCGGGTTCGATTCCCGCACGAGGCAGAAACAAATGGGCAAAGTTTCTTTCACCCTAAGTGCCCCTGTTACCTAGCAGTAAATAGGTACCTGGGAGTTAGTCAGCTGTCACCGGCTGCTTCCTGGGGTGTGTGTGTGGTGTGGGGGGGGGGGGGGGAAAA
>NC_091198.1:36531743-36551743 GCF_040958095.1 Procambarus clarkii
TACTCACCTAATTGTGCTTGCGGGGGTTGAGCTTTGGCTCTTTGGTCCCGCCTCTCAACTGTCAATCAACTGGTGTACAGATTCCTGAGCCTACTGGGCTCTATCATACCTACATTTGAAACTGTGTATGGAGTCAGCCTCCACCACATCACTTCCTAGTGCATTCCATTTATTAACTACTCTGACACTGAAAAAATTCTTTCTAACGTCTCTGTGGCTCATCTGGGTACTAAGTTTCCACCTATGTCCCCTTGTTCGTGTCCCACCCGTGCTGAAGAGTTTGTCTTTGTCCACCCTGTCAATTCCCCTGAGAATTTTGTAGGTGGTTATCATGTCTCCCCTTACTCTTCTGTTTTCCAGGGATGTGAGGTTCAGCTCCTTTAGCCTTTCCTCGTAGCTCAATCCTCTCAGTTCCGGGACGAGCCTGGTGGCATACCGCTGAATCTTCTCTAACTTTGTCTTGTGTTTAACTAGGTATGGACTCCAGGCTGGAGCTGCATACTCCAGGATTGGTCTTACATAAGTGGTATACAGGGTTCTGAAAGATTCCTTACACAAGTTTCTGAAGGCAGTTCTTATGTTGGCCAGTCTAGCATATGCCGCTGATGATATTCTTTTGATGTGGGCCTCTGGGGACAGGTTCGGTGTGATATCAACCCCCAGATCCTTCTCTCTATTTGATTCTTGCAGGATTTCCCCTCCCAGATGATACCTTGTGTTCAGCCTCCTGCTCCCTTCGCCTAATTTCATCACCTTACACTTTCCAGAGTTGAACTTCAGCAGCCATTTTCTAGACCATTCCTCCAGTTTATCCAGGTCATCCTGTAGTCTCTGTCTATCTTCATCCGTCTTGATTCTTCTCATAATTTTTGCATCATCAGCAAACATCGAGAGGAATGAGTCTATACCCTCTGGAAGATCGTTCACATATATTAGAAACAGGATGGGTCCAAGTACTGAGCCCTGTGGGACTCCGCTGGTGACATCTCGCCACTCTGATGTCTTCCCCCTCACCGTTACTCGCTGTTTCCTGTTGCTTAAGTACTCCCTTATCCACTGGAGCACCTTCCCTTTTACTCCTGCCTGTTGCTCCAACTTTTTTAACAGCCTTTTATGGGGTACTGTGTCGAAGGCTTTTTGGCAATCCAGGAAAATGCAGTCGGCCCACCCTTCTCTTTCCTGCCTAATTTTCGTTGCCTGGTCATAAAATTCTATTAACCCTGTGAGGCACGATTTACCATCTCTGAACCCATGTTGGTGGTGCGTTACAAAGTTATTTCCCTCCAGATGCTCTACGAGCCTTTTCCTCACGATCTTCTCCAGCACCTTGCATGGTATACAAGTTAAGGAAACTGGCCTGTAATTCAGTGCCTCTTGCCTGTCACCCTTTTTGTATATTGGGACCACGTTAGCTGTCTTCCAACTTTCTGGTAAGTCTCCTGTTTCCAGTGACCTGTTATACACCATAGAGAGTGGCACACTTAGTGCTTCTGCACCATCCTTTAGTATCCATGGTGAGATTCTATCAGGCCCAACAGCCTTTGTCACATCTAGCTCCAGCAGACACCTTTTGACCTCATCACTAGTGAGGTCAAATTCCTCCAAGGTTTCCAGGGTTGCCGCCTCCTCATTTAGTGCAGAGGCTTCTCCTTGTTCTATTGTGAAGACCTCCTGGAATCTCTTGTTGAGTTCTTCACACACCTCCTTGTCATTCTCTGTGTATCTGTTCTCCCCTTTCCGCAGCTTCATCACTTGTTCCTTCACTGCTGTTTTCCTCCTGATATGGCTGTGGAGCAGCTTTGGTTGGGTCTTGGCGTTACTCGCGATGTCATTTTCAAACTGTCTCTCTGCTTCCCTCCTCACTCTGATGTACTCATTTCTGGCCCTCTGGTACCTCTCCCTCTCCCTGCTGACACACAGGTGTGTGTGTCAGCACGGGTGACAGGTGTACCGGGGTGTGTGTGTCAGCACGGGTGACAAGTGTACCGGGGTGTGTGTGTGTCAGCACGGGTGACAGGTGTTCCGGGGTGTGTGTGTCAGCACGGGTGACAAGTGTACCGGGGTGTGTGTGTGTGTGTCAGCACAGGTGACAGGTGTACCGGGGTGTGTGTGTGTCAGCAAGGGAGACAGGTGTACACGGGGTGTGTGTGTGTCAGCACGGGTGACAGGTGTACCGGGGTGTGTGTGTGTGTCAGCACGGGTGACAGGTGTACCAGGGTGTGTGTGTGTGTCAGCACGGGTGACAGGTGTACCGGAATGTGTGTATGTCAGCACGGGTGACAGGTGTACCAGGGTGTGTGTGTGTGTGTCAGCACGGGTGACAGGTGTACCGGGGTGTGTGTGTTTCAGCACGGGAGACAGGTGTACCAGGGTGTGTGTGTGTCAGCACGGGAGACAGGTGTACCGGGGTGTGTGTGTGTCAGCACGGGAGACAGGTGTACAGGGGTGTGTGTGTGTCAGCACGTGTGACAGGTGTACCAGGGTGTGTGTGTGTCAGCACGGGTGACAGGTGTACCGGGGTGAGTGTGTGTCAGCACGGGTGACAGGTGTACCAGGGTGTGTGTGTCAGCACGGGAGATAGGTGTACCAGGGTGTGTGTGTGTCAGCACGGGTGACAGGTGTACCAGGGTGTGTGTGTGTCAGCACGGGTGACAGGTGTACCGGGGTGTGTGTGTGTCAGCACGGGAGACAGGTGTACCAGGGTGTGTGTGTGTCAGCACGGGTGACAGGTGTACCGAGGTGTGTGTGTGTCAGCACGGGTGACAGGTGTGCCGGAGTGTGTGCGTCAGCACAGGAGACAGGTGTACCGGAGTGTGTGTGTGTCAGCACGGGAGACAGGTGTACCAGGGTGTGTGTGTGTCAGCACGGGTGACAGGTGTACCGGGGTGTGTGTGTGTGTGTCAGCACGGGTGACAGGTGTACCGGGGTGTGTGTGTGTGTGTCAGCACGGATGACAGGTGTACCGGGGTGTGTGTGTGTGTGTCAGCACGGGTGACAGGTGTACCGGGGTGTTTGTGTGTGTGTCATCACGGGTGACAGGTGTACCGGGGTGTGTGTGTTTCAGCACGGGTGACAGGTGTACCGGGGTGTGTGTGTGTGTGTCATCACGGGTGACAGGTGTACCGGGGTGTGTGTGTTTCAGCACGGGAGACAGGTGTACCAGGGTGTGTGTGTGGCAGCACGGGATACAGGTGTACCAGGGTGTGTGTGTGTCAGCACGGGAGACAGGTGTACCAGGGTGTGTGTGTGTGTCAGCACGGGAGACAGGTGTACCGGGGTGTGTGTGTGTCAGCACGGGAGACAGGTGTACCAGGGTGTGTGTGTGTCAGCACGGGAGACAGGTGTACCAGGTTGTGTGTGTGTGTCAGCACGGGTGACAGGTGTACCGGGGTGTGTGTGTGTGTGTGTGTGTGTGTGTGTGTGTGTGTGTCAGCACGGGAGACAGGTGTACCAGGGTGTGTGTGTGTCAGCACGGGTGACAGGTGTACCAGGGTGTGTGCGTGTCAGCACGGGTGACAGGTGTACCAGGGTGTGTGTGTGTCAGCAAGGGAGACAGGTGTACCGGGGTGTGTGTGTGTCAGCACGGGTGACAGGTGTACCGGGGTGTGTGTGTGTCAGCACGGGTGACAAGTGTACCAGGGTGTGTGTGTGTTAGCACGGGAGACAGGTGTACCGGGGTGTGTGTGTGTCAGCACGAGTGACAGGTGTACCGGGGTGTGTGTGTGTCAGCACGGGTGACAGGTGTACCGATGTGTGTGTGTGTCAGCACGGGAGACAGGTGTACCGGGGTGTGTGTGTGTCAGCACGGGTGACAGGTGTACCGATGTGTGTGTGTGTCAGCACGGGAGACAGGTGTACCGGGGTGTGTGTGTGTCAGCACGGGAGACAGGTGTACCAGGGTGTGTGTGTGTGTCAGCACGGGTGACAGGTGTACCGGGGTGTGTGTGTGTGTGTCAGCACGGGTGACAGGTGTACCGGGGTGTGTGTGTGTCAGCACGGGTGACAGGTGTACCGGGGTGTGTGTGTGTAAGCACGGGAGACAGGTGTAAAAGGGTGTGTATGTGTCAGCACGGGAGACAGGTGTACCGGGGTGTGTGTGTGTCAGCACGGGAGACAGGTGTACCAGGGTGTGTGTGTGTGTCAGCACGGGTGACAGGTGTACCGGGGTGTGTGTGTGTCAGCACGGGAGACAGGTGTACCAGGGTGTGTGTGTGTGTGTCAGCACGGGTGACAGGTGTACCGGGGTGTGTGTGTGTCAGCACGCGAGACAGGTGTACCGGGGTGTGTGTGTGTCAGCACGGGAGACAGGTGTACCAGGGTGTGTGTGTGTGTGTGTGTGTGTGTGTGTGTGTGTGTGTGTGTGTGTGTGTGTGTGTGTGTGTGTGTGTGTGTGTGTGTGTGTGTGTGTGTGTGTGTGTGTGTGTGTGTGTGTGTGTGTGTGTGTGTCAGCACGGGAGACAGGTGTTTCCGGTGTGTGTGTGTGTCAGCACGGGAGACAGGTGTACCGGTGTGTGTGTGTGTGTGTCAGCATAGGAGACAGGTGTACCAGGGTGTGTGTGTGTCAGCACGGGAGACATGTGTACCAGTGTGTGTGTGTGTGTCAGCACAGGAGACAGGTGTACCGTTGTGTGTGTGTATCAGCACGGGAGACAGGTGTACCGGTGTGTGAGTGTGTGTTAGCACGGGAGACAGGTGTACCAGGGCGTGTGTGTGTGTCAGCACGGGAGACAGGTGTACCAGGGTGTGTGTGTGTGTCAGCACGGGAGACGGGTGTACCAGGGTGTGTGTGTGTGTGTGTCAGCACGGGACACAAGTGTACCGGGGTGTGTGTGTCAGCACGGGACACAAGTGTACCGGGGTGTGTGTGTCAGCACGGGAGACAGGTGTACCAGGGTGTGTGTGTGTCAGCACGGGAGACAGGTGTACCGGGGTGTGTGTGCGTCAGCACGGGTGACAGATGTACCGGGATGTGTGTGTGTCATCACGGGAGACAGGTGTACCAGGGTGTGTGTGTGTGTCAGCACCGGAGACAGGTGTACCGGTGTGTGTGTGTGTGTCAGCACGGGAGACAGGTGTACCGGTGTGTGAGTGTGTGTTAGCACGGGAGACAGGTGTACCGGTGTCTGTGTGTATCAGCACTGGACACAGGTGTACCGGTGTGTGTGTGTGTGTCAGCACGGGAGACAGGTGTACCGGTGTGTGTGTGTGTGTCAGCACGGGACACAAGTGTACCGGGTGTGTGTATCAGCACGGGAGATAGGTGTACCGGTGTGTGTGTGTGTGTCAGCACGGGAGACAGGTGTACCGGTGTGTGTGTGTGTGTCAGCACAGGAGACAGGTGTACCGTTGTGTGTGTGTATCAGCACGGGAGACAGGTGTACCGGTGTGTGAGTGTGTGTTAGCACGGGAGACAGGTGTACCAGGGCGTGTGTGTGTGTCAGCACGGGAGACAGGTGTACCAGGGTGTGTGTGTGTGTCAGCACGGGAGACGGGTGTACCAGGGTGTGTGTGTGTGTGTGTCAGCACGGGACACAAGTGTACCGGGGTGTGTGTGTCAGCACGGGACACAAGTGTACCGGGGTGTGTGTGTCAGCACGGGAGACAGGTGTACCAGGGTGTGTGTGTGTCAGCACGGGAGACAGGTGTACCGGGGTGTGTGTGCGTCAGTACGGGTGACAGATGTACCGGGATGTGTGTGTGTCATCACGGGAGACAGGTGTACCAGGGTGTGTGTGTGTGTCAGCACCGGAGACAGGTGTACCGGTGTGTGTGTGTGTGTCAGCACGGGAGACAGGTGTACCGGTGTGTGAGTGTGTGTTAGCACGGGAGACAGGTGTACCGGTGTCTGTGTGTATCAGCACTGGACACAGGTGTACCGGTGTGTGTGTGTGTGTCAGCACGGGAGACAGGTGTACCGGTGTGTGTGTGTGTGTCAGCACGGGACACAAGTGTACCGGGTGTGTGTATCAGCACGGGAGATAGGTGTACCGGTGTGTGTGTGTGTGTCAGCACGGGAGACAGGTGTACCGGTGTGTGTGTGTGTGTCAGCACGGGAGACAGGTGTACCAGGGTGTGTGAGTGTGTGTCAGCACGGGAGACAGGTGTACCAGGGTGTGTGTGTGTGTGTGTCAGCACGGGAGACAGGTGTACCGGTGTGTGTTTGTGTCAGCACGGGAGACAGGTGTACCGGTGTGTGTGTGTGTGTGTGTGTGTGTGTGTCAGCATAGGAGACAGGTGTACCAGGGTGTGTGTGTGTCAGCACGGGAGACATGTGTACCAGGGTGTGTGTTTATGTCAGCACGGGAGACAGGTGTACCTTTGTGTGTGTGTATCAGCACGGGAGACAGGTGTACCGGTGTGTGAGTGTGTGTTAGCACGGGAGACAGGTGTACCAGGGCGTGTGTGTGTGTCAGCACGGGAGACAGGTGTACCAGGGTGTGTGTGTGTGTCAGCACGGGAAACAGGTGTACCGGGGTGTGTGTGTGTCAGCACGGGAGGCAGGTGTACCAGGGTGTGTGTGTGTCAGCACGGGAGACAGGTGTACCAGGGTGTGTGTGTGTGTGTGTCAGCACGGGTGACAGGTGTACCGGGGTGTGTGTGTGTGTGTGTGTGTGTGTGTGTGTGTGTCAGCACGGGAGACAGGTGTACCAGGGTGTGTGTGTGTCAGCACGGGTGACAGGTGTACCAGGGCGTGTGCGTGTCAGCACGGGTGACAGGTGTACCAGGGTGTGTGTGTGTCAGCACGGGAGACAGGTGTACCGGGGTGTGTGTGTGTCAGCACGGGTGACAGGTGTACCGGGGTGTGTGTGTGTGAGCACGGGTGACAGGTGTACCGATGTGTGTGTGTGTCAGCACGGGAGACAGGTGTACCGGGGTGTGTGTGTGTCAGCACGGGAGACAGGTGTACCAGGGTGTGTGTGTGTGTCAGCACGGGTGACAGGTGTACCGGGGTGTGTGTGTGTGTGTCAGCACGGGTGACAGGTGTACCGGGGTGTGTGTGTGTCAGCACGGGTGACAGGTATACCGGGGTGTGTGTGTGTCAGCACGGGAGACAGGTGTAAAAGGGTGTGTATGTGTCAGCACGGGAGACAGGTGTACCGGGGTGTGTGTGTGTCAGCACGGGAGACAGGTGTCCCAGGGTGTGTGTGTGTGTCAGCACGGGTGACAGGTGTACCGGGGTGTGTGTGTGTCAGCACGGGAGACAGGTGTACCAGGGTGTGTGTGTGTGTGTCAGCACGGGTGACAGGTGTACCGGGGTGTGTGTGTGTCAGCACGCGAGACAGGTGTACCGGGGTGTGTTTGTGTCAGCACGGGAGACAGGGGTACCAGGGTGTGTGTGTGTGTGTGTGTGTGTGTGTGTGTGTGTGTGTGTGTGTGTGTGTGTGTCAGCACGGGAGACAGGTGTACCAGGGTGTGTGTGTGTGTGTGTCAGCACGGGAGACAGGTGTACCGGTGTGTGTGTGTGTCAGCACGGGAGACAGGTGTACCGGTGTGTGTGTGTGTGTGTGTGTGTGTCAGCATAGGAGACAGGTGTACCAGGGTGTGTGTGTGTCAGCACTGGAGACATGTGTACCAGGGTGTGTGTGTGTGTCAGCACGGGAGACAGGTGTACCGTTGTGTGTGTGTATCAGCACGGGAGACAGGTGTACCGGTGTGTGAGTGTGTGTTAGCACGGGAGACAGGTGTACCAGGGCGTGTGTGTGTGTCAGCACGGGAGACAGGTGTACCAGGGTGTGTGTGTGTCAGCACGGGAGACAGGTGTACCAGGGTGTGTGCGTGTGTCAGCACGGGAGACGGGTGTACCAGGGTGTGTGTGTGTGTGTGTCAGCACGGGACACAAGTGTACCGGGGTGTGTGTGTCAGCACGGGACACAAGTGTACCGGGGTGTGTGTGTCAGCACGGGAGACAGGTGTACCAGGGTGTGTGTGTGTCAGCACGGGAGACAGGTGTACCGGGGTGTGTGTGCGTCAGCACGGGTGACAGATGTACCGGGATGTGTGTGTGTCATCACGGGAGACAGGTGTACCAGGGTGTGTGTGTGTGTCAGCACCGGAGACAGGTGTACAGGTGTGTGGGTGTGTGTCAGCACGGGAGACAGGTGTACCGGTGTGTAAGTGTGTGTTAGCACGGGAGACAGGTGTACCGGTGTGTGTGTGTATCAGCACTGGACACAGGTGTACTGGTGTGTGTGTGTGTGTGTCAGCACGGGAGACAGGTGTACCGGTGTGTGTGTGTGTGTCAGCACGGGACACAAGTGTACCGGGTGTGTGTATCAGCACGGGAGACAGGTGTACCGGTGTGTGTGTGTGTGTCAGCACGGGAGACAGGTGTACCGGTGTGTGTGTGTGTGTCAGCACGGAAGACAGGTGTACCAGGGTGTGTGTGTGTGTGTGTCAGCACGGGTGACAGGTGTACCAGGGTGTGTGTAAGTCAGCACGGGAGACAGGTACTCACCTAGTTGTGTTTGTGGAGGTTGAGCTCTGGCTCTTTGGTCCCGCCTCTCAACCATCAATCAACAGGTGTACAGATTCCTGAGCCTATTGGGCTTTATCATATCTACACTTGAAACTGTGTATGGAGTCAGCCTCCACCACATCACCTCCTAATGCATTCCATTTGTCAACCACTCTGACACTAAAAAAAATCTTTCTAATATCTCTGTGGCTCATTTGGGCACTCAGTTTCCACCTGTGTCCCCTTGTGCGTGTGCCCCTTGTGTTAAATTTCCTGTCTTTATCTACCCTATCAATTCCCTTCAGAATCTTAAATGTGGTGATCATGTCCCCCCTTGTGGGAACCGACCTGTGAGATTTATATTTATTTAATTTATATGAATATATATTTACGTTAATTTATATGCTTCGATAGCAATTTGTATAATAAGTGGACTGTATTTCTGCAATAATCTCATAATGTCACAAATCGATCCTCTACACATTAGGGGGGGTTTATATTAATTGAATATATATGCAGCCAATCAAACTACAGTATTAACTACACATTATTAAACATTGAAGAGGTTCCTTATCTTATAGTACAGCAGGCTTTAGTCCACCAGGTATAACTAGGGTGTAGACACCACATTTTCCCTCTTTGAGGTAGCTTCCATCACCCTGGTAACTGATGCACAAAGCACGCTTCCTTGTCTTGACCTGTCAAAAGGGCGCTAACTGTGAAGCCAGAATCCTATATATGACAGGTATATCAGAGAAACACTGTACATGGAACAATGAAGACCTAGGCTAATTACCTTTAGTTTGAGGCTACCTCGTGCTCTAACCGGGTCACCTTATATACTGACATTAATGGCCATAAATGAAAGATAAATGGGTTTCGGAAGAACACTTAACTTGATTTGTTGACAGCGTGTTGATAATAGTACACCTTTGGTTTCCATAACACTTCGTCCAAGTAAAATTAACAGGAGCCGTATTTGCTCCCGTGAGCCTCTGGTCTAGTATAAACAATGGCTGCTCCCTCACAACTCCCTGACGCCTGGCTTACATTGTCCAGATGACAGAAAGTGATAGAAGGGTCACATTTACTCTACTTTAATATTGATAATTAAGTTAATTTATATGAGATGTTTTTATGATGGTAAAGTCCAAAGACTAATGTATTTAAGAATAATTCCCACCATAATAGGTGGTGAATTATAATAGTATGTGGTAATGATATCCCGTTTTCTATAGACGGTAATTCCACTACAAGTTACGTTTTCTATGGGTTAACTTATTTATACAACACAGCTATTATCTGTCTGTATGATATATTAAATGGTGTCGGATTTTCCGACATAATTCCCCAGGGGCTGCTCACGGGTCGAAGTCCTATTTAGAACAGACGAACACCGATACTCCTCCTTCGAATTATTAGATTAATTTGATGTTAGTAGTTAGTAATCACACATTTGTGCGTCTGTTCGTACAGGACGGATGTCCCGTACTAGAGTTGCAGGGGTTAGAAGTCTAATGCGATTTCATTTCCCTGTCAACTCTTGAAAGGCTAATATTCAAGCCTAATTACATATTATTTAACCCAGAAGACTGAATGTGATCAAGTACTACAGTCAAGTATAATTCAGGGACTGCAGTGAGATCAGTGACATTAGATATAACTTGAAGTTTGTTCAGGTAACTGGTCACTGATATATAAACACTGAGGCCCATGGAATACATCTTGATTAAATAATAAATGTATCAAATCAGTCATCAGATTTATTGGGGTTTAATTTAGTTAATTGATTCAGAAGATTGAATAGCTCATCATTAAAGTAAAGTATGGTTCTGAGACTGCAGTGGGTTCAGTGACATTGGTCGCAGTGACTTGTAGCTGTTTAGGCTACTTTTCACTGATTTGCCACTGAGGCCTCATGAACTCATCTTCAGCTTTAAATGATGATACTAACATCAACCTCTGTTACTATAGTCAGCTGTAATCTCCTTAGTATAATGCTACTGGAGAAATATAATCAGCTGACAAATTTAGATTTCTATTGGTATTGTTTATCTGCAGGCTTAGGTCTCCTCAGGCTTGATACTGGGCCTGAGAGTAATTTACCTCCTGCAGAGTTTAACATGGTTATACCCTGATATTTAGTAGGGCTACCGATGAATCGATGACAATAGTCTGTCCCTACAAGGAGACCGAAGTCGGTGAGGTGATCAGACTTAATATTATCTGCCAATTTTATTCCTCTATTTCTCAGGAATTTGGCTGTTGCTCTCAGACCTTGAACTTGTAGGTCTACTGGTATTTTGTCCACCACAATGGCTTGTACTCTACAGACGAACCTGCCTAAACGTACTGATGGTTGTACCACCTGGTAGACTTGAGGTCCTGCATCTGTTACAAACCCTGAGATATTGAATGACATCTGGGCTACAGGCCTTAATTGTAGTTCATCTGCCAACTTTTTAGTGACATATGTTCTCTTGGACCCTTGGTCAAACAACCAACGGGTATGGACCTTGGCCCTCTTATTCAGGATGGTAATTTGGACAGTAGGCAAAGTCGTATTACCTTTAGACTTTGCCGAATGGACACTCTTTGTTTGTTGCACCTTGCAGTACTGTACTGTGGTGGGAATGCTATCTTCCACCTTGGGGTTTGGAGACGTTGTTTTGGTGTCTCTGCACAATGCTGCATGGTGCTGACCTTTGTTACACCTATTACAGGTGTGTAATTGGGTATCACAGTCCTTGATGTTATGTTTCCTGAGGCACCTCGTGCAATGTTGCAAATCTTTGAGTCGCTCAACACGGGCGTCACTATTAGGAAAATTAGGGCAGTGGTACATTGAATGTTTCTCATTGCAGAAGAAACATGTTCCATAGCTTCCAGTACCCTTTGGTGTCACGTTCTTGGGTGACACAGTAACTATAGGCTTGGAGGGTCCCACTGCATATACGCCCACACTGCTACTGTTCCACTTTGGTGTTGAATTATATTGTCTAGATTGATTTGGAGTACCTTTGGTACTCTGTGGTTTACTATTATTGGTTTCTGAGGGTTTACTTGGTGGTTTTAATTTGTCATGTGTTCGTAATTGATGAACTACTGACTTTAAACCTTCAGATATTTCATTCATGGATAAGATGCTTTTATTGTAATGAGTACTCATTTGTCTAAATATGTCCCTAGGTATTTTCTCCTGGACAATTATTTTCAAGACCCACTCAGCCCCGTTTGTATCTGCTGTCAGGCTGAGGGCATTGATCAATGATTCTACCTCCAGCTTGAAGACTTGGAGTGAATCAGCTGAAGCCTCCGGTGGGGGTAAATGCAACAGCTCATGAACTAAATGTGATGTTCTTACTTCTGGATCAGCATAATTATCCTTGAGGAGTTTTACTGCCAGATCATAGCCGTCATTAGTTAATCTCAGATGGGATACTACTGTTTTAGCCTCACCTGATAATTGGCCTTGCAAATAAGAGAATTTACTACTCTTTGGTAAAGATTGTTTTGAGTCTACAAGGTCAACGAATTTGTTCCAAAATTCGTCCCAATCTTCCTCATCTTTTCCTGAGAAAGTGGGTAAATTAATTGGAGGGAGTCGAGCTTCTGCTTGACTCGTATTATATGCAACTGTTGTTGTTGTTGCTGTTTCCTTGTTCTGGGCAATTAATTTGACATAAGGCTGTAACGTGGCCTGAGTGTGATCTTCATAATTCGCAAGATCAACCATAATGTCGTCTATTTCTGTTTCTGATAAATTGGTGTTGGCAAGTTCAGCCACATATGTTGCTATTTGACATTTGATTTGCTCAAATTTACCTGCAGCTGCTTGATAATAGCTTTCCAGGTCAGCATAATCAACTTGAGATTGTTGTGACAAATCTTCACATTTCTTGATCTGTCTTGTTAAGTGGCCTTTAAGACCTGCAAGGGTTCTTTTCATTCTCCCTGCATTATCCATCCTGGCTAGTTGGTGAAGCCTTGTGGGGCTTGTACTTGGGCTGCTCATAATACTGAACAAGCTCTAATGGTAGCCTAGGGTAAAATGCACTCACTTGGCAATAATCCTACCTCTACTAGAGGTTAGCACTTAAAATTAATACACATTATATATATACAATCATACACACTAATGATTTGAGTGATAAACCAGTGTCACTGGAAGTACCTTTAGGTTAACTCTTCTATATCACCCTAGGATGGAATTGACACTAATTAATCACTCAAAGGTGTAATGATCATAAGTAAATTATTATATATACAACTCAACTCGAGTTGATAAAAATTACACCCAAAATAGGGTCTGGACCATTCATTAATGGTGTTAGGTTGTTGAATATAGTACAACTGACTATGGTAATAATGGGACTAGGATGAGCAATAATAGTTCAACTAGTCAATGTTAATATCCTACCCTGTTGTGGGTTGGCAATTAGTAAATATTATACTGTGATCACTAGTGCAATATATATTAAATGATTCTCTATTTTGGAGAAATAATATACACAATTATTGATAATAGCCTCTTAATTAGCCTCTATGAAACTTCTAATATTATCTAGAAGTATTAAATATTATTAGTGACCTCGCGAAATAAAGTCCACAAAATTCGTGGATAATCTGTCGCGAAATTTAACACCACGAAATCCGTGAACAATCAAGCGACACCATAGCCACTACTTTGGCTGGCTTCAATATTAGCGCTGTCATTTCACAGAATAACACGCCACCAAATATCTGTGGGTGTGCATGAAACCGCTGACTAAGGCTGATCTGAACTGAGCGGGGCTCGTGAACTCGCACGAGTCAACGCCGCCGTATTGGCTGCTGGTCTTTGTATAAATCACACTGCACTAGTTTATTTAATGAATCCACTGTTTAACCGGTTCATCCGGTACTAAGATGACCAAATGTGGGTTCAAAGGACCAAATATTCCGGTTCTGAAGGTCCAAATAATGTGGGAACCGACCTGTGAGATTTATATTTATTTAATTTATATGAATATATATTTACGTTAATTTATATACTTCGATAGCAATTTGTATAATGATAAGTGGACTGTATTTCTGCAATAATCTCATAATCTCACAAATCGATCCTCTACACATTAGGGGGGGTTTATATTAATTGAATATATATGCAGCCAATCAAACTACAGTATTAACTACACATTATTAAACACTGAAGAGGTTCCTTATCTTATAGTACAGCAGGCTTTAGTCCACCAGGTATAACTAGGGTGTAGACACCACATTTTCCCTCTTTGAGGTAGCTTCCATCACCCTGGTAACTGATGCACAAAGCATGCTTCCTCGTCTTGACCTGTCAAAAGGGCGCTAACTGTGAAGCCAGAATCCTATATATGACAGGTATATCAGAGAAACACTGTACATGGAACAATGAAGACCTGGGCTAATTACCATTAGTTTGAGGCTGCCTCGTGCTCTAACCGGGTCACCTTATATACTGACATTAATGGCCATAAATGAAAGATAAATGGGTTTCGGAAGAACACTTAACTTGATTTGTTGACAGCGTGTTGATAATGGTACACCTTTGGTTTCCATAACACTTCTTCCAAGTAAAATTAACAGGAGCCGTATTTGCTCCCGTGAGCTTCTGGTCTAGTATAAACAATAGCTGCTCCCTCACCACTCCCTGACGCCTGGCTTACATTGTCCAGATGACAGAAAGTGATAGAAGGGTCACATTTACTCTACTTTAATATTGATAATTAAGTTAATTTATATGAGATGTTTTTATGATGGTAAAGTCCAAAGACTAATGTATTTAAGAATAATTCCCACCATAATAGGTGGTGAATTATAATAGTATGTGGTAATGATATCCCGTTTTCTATAGACGGTAATTCCACTACAAGTTACGTTTTCTATGGGTTAACTTATTTATACAACACAGCTATTATCTGTCTGTATGATATATTAAATGGTGTCGGATTTTCCGACACCCCTAACTCTTCTGTCTTCCAGCGAAGTGTGGATTAATTCCTGTAGTCTCTCCTCGTAGCTCATACCTCTCAGCTCAGGTACTAGTCTGGTAGCAAACCTTTGAACCTTTTCCAGTTTAGTCTTATCTTAGACTAGATATGGACTCCATGCTGGGGCTTCATACTCCAGGATTGGCCTTACATATGTGGTATACAAAGTTCTGAACTCTTTTTTATACAAGTTTCTGAATGCCGTTCGTATGTTGGCCAGCCTGGCATATGCCGCTGATGTTATCCGCTTGATATGTGCTGCAGGAGACAGGTCTGGCGTGATATCAACCCCCAAGTCTTTTTCCTTCACTGACTCCTGAAGAATTTCCTCTCCCTGATGATACCTTGTATCTGGCTTCCTGCTCCCTACACCTATCTTCATTACATTACATATGGTTGGGTAGGGGCCCCACGAGCATAGGTGCCCCACGAGCATAGGTGCCCCACGAGCATAGGTGCCCCACGAGCATTGGTGCCCCACGAGCATAGGGGCCCCACGAGCATAGGTGCCCCACGAGCATACGTGCCCCACGAACATAGGAGCCCCACGAGCACAGGGGCCCCACGAGCATAGGGGCCCCACGAGCATAGGTGCACCACGAGCATAGGTGCCCCACGAGCATAGGGGCCCCACGAGCATAGGTGCCCCACGAGCATAGGTGCCCCACGAGCATAGGGTCCCCACGAGCATAGGGGCCCCATGAGCACAGGGGCCCCTCGAGCATAGGGGCCCCACGAGCATAGGGGCCCCACGAGCATAGGTGCCCCACGAGCATAGGGTCCCCACGAGCATAGGGGCCCCATGAGCACGGGCCCCCCGAGCATAGGGGCCCCACGAGCATAGGGGCCCCACGAGCATAGGTGCCCCACGAGCATAGGGTCCCCACGAGCATAGGTGCCCCACGAGCATAGGTGCCCCACGAGCATAGGGTCCCCACGAGCATAGGGGCCCCATGAGCACAGGGGCCCCTCGAGCATAGGGGCCCCACGAGCATAGGGGCAGCACAAGCATAGGGGCCCAACGAGCATAGGGGCCCCACGAGCATAGGTGCCCTACGAGCATAGGGGCCCCACGAGCATAGGTGCCCTACGAGCATAGGGGCCCCACGAGCATAGGGGCCCCTACGAGCACAGGGTCCCCACGAGCATAGGGGCCCCACGAGCATAGGTGCCCCACGAGCATAGGATCCCCACGAGCATAGGGGCCCCATGAGCACAGGTGCCCTTCGAGCATAGGGGCCCTACGAGCATGGGGGCAGCACAAGCATAGGGGCTCAACGAGCATAGGGGCCCCACGAGCATAGGTGCCCTACGAGCATAGGGGCCCCCACGAGCATAGGTGCCCTACGAGCATAGGGGCCCTACAAGCATAGGTCCCCCACGAGCATAGTCGTCCCACGAGCATAGGGTCCCCAAGAGCATACGGGCCTCACGAGCATACGGGCCTCACGAGCATACGGGCCCCACGAGCATAGGGGCCCTACGAGCATAGGTCCCCCACGAGCATAGTTGCCCCACGAGCATAGGGGCCCCACGAGCATAGGGGCCCCACGAGCATAGGTGCCTCACGAGCATAGGGGCTCCACGAGCATAGGGGCCCCACGAACATAGTGGCCCCACGAGCATACGGGCCCCACGAGCATAAGGGCCCCACGAGCATAGGGTCCCTACGAGCACAGGGGCCCCATGAGCACAGGGGCCCCCCCGAGCATAGGGGCCCCACGAGCATAGGTGCCCCACGAGCATAGGTGCCCCACGAGCATAGGGTCCCCACGAGCATAGGTGCCCCACGAGCATAGGTGCCCCACGAGCATGGGGTCCCCACGAGCATAGGGGCCCCATGAGCACAGGGGCCCCTCGAGCATAGGGGCCCCACGAGCATAGGGGCAGCACAAGCATAGGGGCCCAACGAGCATAGGGGCCCCACGAGCATAGGTGCCCTACGAGCATAGGGGCCCCACGAGCATAGGTGCCCTTCGAGCATAGGGGCCCCACGAGCATAGGGGCCCCTACGAGCACAGGGTCCCCACGAGCATAGGAGCCCCACGAGCATAGGGTCCCCACGAGCATAGGGTCCCCACGAGCATACGGCCCCATGAGCACAGGGGCCCTTCGAGCATAGGGGCCCCACGAGCATAGGGGCAGCACAAGCATAGGTCCCCCACGAGCATAGTGGCCCCATGAGCATAGGGTCCCCACGAGCATACGGGCCTCACGAGCATAGGGGCCCTACGAGCATAGGTCCCCCACGAGCATAGGGGCAGCACAAGCATAGGTCCCCCACGAGCATAGGGGCCCCACGAGCATAGGTGCCTCACGAGCATAGGGGCTCCACGAGCATAGGGGCCCCACGAACATAGTGGCCCCACGAGCATACGGGCCCCACGAGCATAAGGGCCCCACGAGCATAGGGTCCCTACGAGCACAGGGGCCCCACGAGCATAGGGTCCCCACGAGCATAGGCGCCCCACGAGCATAGAGGCTCCACGAGCATAGGGGCTCCACGAGCATAGGGGCTCCACGAGCATAGGGGCCCCACGAACACATGGGCCCCTCGAGCATAGGGGCCCTACGAGCATAGGGGCAGCACAAGCATAGGGGCCCAACGAGCATAGGGACCCCACGAGCATAGGGGCCCACGACCATATGGTCCCCACGAGGATAGGGGTACCACGAGCATAGGGTCCCCACGAGCATAGGGTCTCCACGAGCATAAGGGCCCCCACGAGCATAGGTACCCTACGAGCATAGGGGCCCCCACGAGCATAAGGGCCCCTCGAGGATAGGGGCCCTATGACCATAGGGGTCCCACGAGCATTGGGCCACGACGAGCATACCTGCCCCACGAGCATAGGGTCCTCACGAGCATAGGGGTACCACGAGCATAGGGTCCCCACGAGCATAGGGGCCTCAAGAGCATAGGACCCCACGAGCATAGGGGCCCCATGAGCATAGGGTCCCCACGAGCATACGTGCCCCACGAGCATAGGTTCCTCACGAGCATAGGGGCCCCACGAGCATAGGAGCCCCACGAGCATAGGACCCCAAAAGCATAGGGGCCCGACGAGCATAGGGGCCCCACAAGCATAGGGTCCCCACGAGCATAGGGGCACCACAAGCATAGGGGCCCCACGAGCATTGGGGCTCCACGAGCATAGGGGCCCGACGAGCATAGGGTCCCCACGAACATAGGGGCCCCACGAGCATAGGGAACCCCACGAGCATAGGGTCCCCACGAACATAGGGGCCCCACGAGCATAGGGACCCCACGAGCATAGGGTCCCCACGAACATAGGGGCCCCACGAGCATAGGGGCCCCACGAGCATAGGGGCCTCACGAGCATAGGAGCCCCCACGAGCCTAGGGTCCCCACGAGCATAGGGGCCCTACGAGCATAGGGCCTTACGAGCATAGGGGCCCCACGAGCATAGGGTCCCCACGAGCATAGGGGCCCCCATGAGCATAGGGGCCCCCACGAGCATAGGGACCCCACGAGCACAGGGGCCCCAAGAGCATAGGGGGCCCACAAGCATATGGGCCCCACGAGCATAGGGGCCTCCACGAGCATAGGGGCCCCTCGAGCATAGGGGCCCCACGAGCATAGGGGCCCCACGAGCATACGGGCCCCACGAGCATAGAGGCCCCACGAGCATAGGGTCTCCATGAGCATAGGGTCCCCACGAGCATATGGGCCCCACGAGCATAGGATGCCCACGAGCATAGGGACCCCACGAGCATATTGGACTACGAGCATAGGGTCCCCACGAGCATAGGGGACTACGAGCATAGGGTCCCCACGATCATGGGGGCCCCTACGAGCACAGGGGCCCCACGAGCATAAGGGCCACACGAGCATTAGGGCCCATGAGCATGGGGCCCCACGAGCATAGGTGCCCCACGAGCATAGGGCCTCCACGAGCATAGGGGCCCCACGAGCATAAGGGCCCCACGAGTATAGGGGCCCCACGAGCATAGGGCCTCCACGAGCATAGGGGCCCCACGAGCATAGGGGCCCCACGAGCATAGGGCCTCCACGAGCATAGGGGCCCCACGAGCATAGGGGCCCCACGAGCATAGGTGCCCCACGAGCATAGGGGCCGCACGAGCATAGGGTCCCCAAGAGCATAGGGGCCCCCACGAGCATAGGGGCCCCACGAGCATAGGACATGTTCATTATGGAAGCAGACTGTTTAAATATTTAGGTCTTGTTGCAAGCACACTTATATAAGTTAACCCAACATCCTGGTGTGGGACTAAATATTATATATTTAAGATATATTTCCAGATGAATAAACCTTTCAGCTGAAGTGAAACGTAATGTTTTGAGTGGAGCACAGAAGAGGAAGAGAAAGAGAGCTGCAGAGGAGAAGGAGAACATTGGAAAACTTCCAAAACTATCATCGTGGCTCAACACAGGTGCAATGACAGCCACTCAAACCATTCCTTCAGATATAGCATCCACATCAGCATCCACTCCTGCAGTGTCAGCCACTAGTACTCTTCCTTCAGATATAACATCCACATGAGCATCCACTCCTGCAGTGTCAGCCACTAGTACTCTTCCTTCAGATATAGCATCCACATCAGCATCCACTCCTGCAGTGTCAGCCACTAGTACTCTTCTTTCAGATATAACATCCACATCAGCATCCACTCCTGCAGTGTCAGCCACTAGTACTCTTCCTTCAGATATAACATCCACATCTACATCCATTCCTGCAACCATCATCCAGTTTCAGCAGACATGCCATCATTGCTTGTTGCTGCTGCTGGTGACATTTTACAAGAGGAAATACCCAAAGCTGTAACAGTAAAGGAGTTTGTAATCCAAGAGACAGATCTGGAACTGTGGAACATTAATGATACTAACACAATAGATTACTGGATTCGTAGTGGGCCCTCATCATGTTAGAATCATAATAGCAACCTTACAAACTCAAGCAGAATGTATAAAACAGCTGGAGCAGAGAATATGAGGGAAAGATATTTATCAAACAATGTGTTCAAACGTGAACTGCGGAATAGCGAGTATGTAAAACGTGAATGGCTACTCTATTCACCATCCCAAGGTCGTTTGTACGGCTTTGTATGTCGCCTATTGTCCAAGAAAGAATCTCACTTTGCTACAATGGGGTTCAGTGACTGGAAGTCCAGCAATGTTATTGCAGAACATAAAAATGGAGAAGAACATCGAAAGTGCATGACAGCATATATGATAAGGCATAAAGAAACTGGAAGTGAAGATTCTTTATTGCTTGAGCAACATGGCTCAGAGCAGGAATATTGCCATAAAGTGTTGACACGTGTGGTTTCTGTAATTCGCTTTCTTGCCTCAAGAGATTTGGCATTTTGTGGAGAAAATCAGATTATTGTGTCAGCAAAAAATGGCAACTATTTAGGAATATTAGAGCTGCTGAGTGAGTTTGATCCTTTCCTGGAAGATCATCTCAATATATATATGGAAATCTTGGAAAACGGAATCCGTCATATTTATCTGCATATATTTGTGAGGAATTTATTGAATTAATTGGACAACTGGT
>NC_091198.1:36556743-36568679 GCF_040958095.1 Procambarus clarkii
CAGTGGCCAGCTTCAGGTTCCTCAACACAACAACCTGGTAGTTCACTACACAGTGACCAGCTTCAGGTTCCACAACACAACAACCTGGTAGTTCACTACACAGTGACCAGCTTCAGGTTCCTCAACACAACAACCTGGTAGTTCACTACACAGTGACCAGCTTCAGGTTCCACAACACAACAACCTGGTAGTTCACTACACAGTGGCCAGCTTCAGGTTCCTCAACACAACAACCTGGTAGTTCACTACACAGTGGCCAGCTTCAGGTTCCTCAACACAACACAACAACCTGGTAGTTCACTACACAGTGGCCAGCTTCAGGTTCCTCAACACAACACAACAACCTGGTAGTTCACTACACAGTGGCCAGCTTCAGGTTCCACAACACAACAACCTGGTAGTTCACTACACAGTGACCAGCTTCAGGTTCCTCAACACAACAACCTGGTAGTTCACTACACAGTGACCAGCTTCAGGTTCCACAACACAACAACCTTGTAGTTCACTACACAGTGGCCAGCTTCAGGTTCCTCAACACAACAACCTGGTAGTTCACTACACAGTGGCCAGCTTCAGGTTCCTCAACACAACACAACAACCTGGTAGTTCACTACACAGTGGCCAGCTTCAGGTTCCTCAACACAACACAACAACCTGGTAGTTCACTACACAGTGGCCAGCTTCAGGTTCCTCAACACAACAACCTGGTCGTTCACTACACAGTGGCCAGCTTCAGGTTCCTCAACACAACACAACAACCTGGTAGTTCACTACACAGTGGCCAGCTTTAGGTTCCTCAACACAACAACCTGGTAGTTCACTACACAGTGGCCAGCTTCAGGTTCCTCAACACAACAACCTGGTAGTTCACTACACAGTGACCAGCTTCAGGTTCCTCAACACAACAACCTGGTAGTTCACTACACAGTGGCCAGCTTCAGGTTCCTCAACACAACAACCTGGTAGTTCACTACAAAGTGGCCAGCTTCAGGTTCCTCAACACAACACAACAACCTGGTAGTTCACTACACAGTGGCCAGCTTCAGGTTCCTCAACACAACAACCAGGTAGTTCACTACACAGTGACCAGCTTCAGGTTCCTCAACACAACAACCTGGTAGTTCACTACACAGTGGCCAGCTTCAGGTTCCTCAACACAACAACCTGGTAGTTCACTACACAGTGGCCAGCTTCAGGTTCCTCAACACAACAACCTGGTAGTTCACTACACAGTGGCCAGCTTCAGGTTCCTCAACACAACAACCTGGTAGTTCACTACACAGTGGCCAGCTTCAGGTTCCACAACACAACAACCTGGTAGTTCACTACACAGTGGCCAGCTTCAGGTTCCTCAACACAACAACCTGGTAGTTCACTACACAGTGACCAGCTTCAGGTTTCTCAACACAACAACCTGGTAGTTCACTACACAGTGGCCAGCTTCAGGTTCCTCAACACAACACAACAACCTGGTAGTTCACTACACAGTGGCCAGCTTCAGGTTCCTCAACACAACAACCTGGTAGTTCACTACACAGTGGCCAGCTTCAGGTTCCTCAACACAACACAACAACCTGGTAGTTCACTACACAGTGGCCAGCTTCAGGTTCCTCAACACAACAACCTGGTAGTTCACTACACAGTGGCCAGCTTCAGGTTCCTCAACACAACAACCTGGTAGTTCACTACACAGTGGCCAGCTTCAGGTTCCTCAACACAACAACTTGGTAGTTCACTACACAGTGGCCAGCTTCAGGTTCCTCAACACAACAACCTGGTAGTTCACTACACAGTGACCAGCTTCAGGTTCCTCAACACAACAACCTGGTAGTTCACTACACAGTGACCAGCTTCAGGTTCCTCAACACAACAACCTGGTAGTTCACTACACAGTGGCCAGCTTCAGGTTCCTCAACACAACAACCTGGTAGTTCGCTACACAGTGACCAGCTTCAGGTTCCTCAACACAACAACCTGGTAGTTCACTAGACAGTGGCCAGCTTCAGGTTCCTCAACACAACACAACAACCTGGTAGTTCACTACACAGTGGCCAGCTTCAGGTTCCTCAACACAACACAACAACCTGGTAGTTCACTACACAGTGGCCAGCTTCAGGTTCCTCAACACAACAACCTGGTAGTTCACTACACAGTGGCCAGCTTCAGGTTCCTCAACACAACAACCTGGTAGTTCACTACACAGTGACCAGCTTCAGGTTCCTCAACACAACAACCTGGTAGTTCACAACACAGTGGCCAGCTTCAGGTTCCTCAACACAACACAACAACCTGGTAGTTCACTACACAGTGGCCAGCTTCAGGTTCCTCAACACAACAACCTGGTAGTTCACTACACAGTGGCCAGCTTCAGGTTCCACAACACAACAACCTGGTAGTTCACTACACAGTGGCCAGCTTCAGGTTCCTCAACACAACAACCTGGTAGTTCACTACACAGTGACCAGCTTCAGGTTCCTCAACACAACAACCTGCTAGTTCACTACAGAGTGGCCAGCTTCAGGTTCCTCAACACAACACAACAACCTGGTAGTTCACTACACAGTGGCCAGCTTCAGGTTCCTCAACACAACAACCTGGTAGTTCACTACACAGTGGCCAGCTTCAGGTTCCACAACACAACAACCTGGTAGTTCACTACACAGTGGCCAGCTTCAGGTTCCTCAACACAACAACCTGGTAGTTCACTACACAGTGGCCAGCTTCAGGTTCCACAACACAACAACCTGGTAGTTCACTACACAGTGGCCAGCTTCAGGTTCCTCAACACAACAACCTGGTAGTTCACTACACAGTGACCAGCTTCAGGTTCCTCAACACAACAACCTGGTAGTTCACTACACAGTGGCCAGCTTCAGGTTCCTCAACACAACACAACAACCTGGTAGTTCACTACACAGTGGCCAGCTTCAGGTTCCTCAACACAACAACCTGGTAGTTCACTACACAGTGGCCAGCTTCAGGTTCCTCAACACAACACAACAACCTGGTAGTTCACTACACAGTGGCCAGCTTCAGGTTCCTCAACACAACAACCTGGTAGTTCACTACACAGTGGCCAGCTTCAGGTTCCTCAACACAACAACCTGGTAGTTCACTACACAGTGGCCAGCTTCAGGTTCCTCAACACAACAACTTGGTAGTTCACTACACAGTGGCCAGCTTCAGGTTCCTCAACACAACAACCTGGTAGTTCACTACACAGTGACCAGCTTCAGGTTCCTCAACACAACAACCTGGTAGTTCACTACACAGTGACCAGCTTCAGGTTCCTCAACACAACAACCTGGTAGTTCACTACACAGTGGCCAGCTTCAGGTTCCTCAACACAACAACCTGGTAGTTCGCTACACAGTGGCCAGCTTCAGGTTCCTCAACACAACAACCTGGTAGTTCACTACACAGTGACCAGCTTCAGGTTCCTCAACACAACAACCTGGTAGTTCACTACACAGTGGCCAGCTTCAGGTTCCTCAACACAACACAACAACCTGGTACTTCACTACACAGTGGCCAGCTTCAGGTTCCTCAACACAACACAACAACCTGGTAGTTCACTACACAGTGGCCAGCTTCAGGTTCCTCAACACAACAACCTGGTAGTTCACTACACAGTGGCCAGCTTCAGGTTCCTCAACACAACAACCTGGTAGTTCACTACACAGTGACCAGCTTCAGGTTCCTCAACACAACAACCTGGTAGTTCACTACACAGTGGCCAGCTTCAGGTTCCTCAACACAACACAACAACCTGGTAGTTCACTACACAGTGGCCAGCTTCAGGTTCCTCAACACAACAACCTGGTAGTTCACTACACAGTGGCCAGCTTCAGGTTCCACAACACAACAACCTGGTAGTTCACTACACAGTGGCCAGCTTCAGGTTCCTCAACACAACAACCTGGTAGTTCACTACACAGTGACCAGCTTCAGGTTCCTCAACACAACAACCTGGTAGTTCACTACAGAGTGGCCAGCTTCAGGTTCCTCAACACAACACAACAACCTGGTAGTTCACTACACAGTGGCCAGCTTCAGGTTCCTCAACACAACAACCTGGTAGTTCACTACACAGTGGCCAGCTTCAGGTTCCACAACACAACAACCTGGTAGTTCACTACACAGTGGCCAGCTTCAGGTTCCTCAACACAACAACCTGGTAGTTCACTACACAGTGGCCAGCTTCAGGTTCCACAACACAACAACCTGGTAGTTCACTACACAGTGGCCAGCTTCAGGTTCCTCAACACAACAACCTGGTAGTTCACTACACAGTGGCCAGCTTCAGGTTCCTCAACACAACAACCTGGTAGTTCACTACACAGTGGCCAGCTTCAGGTTCCTCAACACAACAACCTGGTAGTTCACTACACAGTGGCCAGCTTCAGGTTCCACAACACAACAACCTGGTAGTTCACTACACAGTAGCCAGCTTCAGGTTCCTCAACACAACAACCTGGTAGTTCACTACACAGTGGCCAGCTTCAGGTTCCACAACACAAAAACCTGGTAGTTCACTACACAGTGGCCAGCTTCAGGTTCCTCAACACAACAACCTGGTAGTTCACTACACAGTGACCAGCTTCAGGTTCCTCAACACAACAACCTGGTAAGTTCACTACACAGTGGCCAGCTTCAGGTTCCTCAACACAACAACCTGGTAGTTCACTACACAGTGACCAGCTTCAGGTTCCTCAACACAACAACCTGGTAGTTCACTACACAGTGGCCAGCTTCAGGTTCCTCAACACAACAACCTGGTAGTTCACTACACAGTGGCCAGCTTCAGGTTCCTCAACACAACAACCTGGTAGTTCACTACACAGTGGCCAGGTTCAGGTTCCTCAACACAACAACCTGGTAGTTCACTACACAGTGGCCAGCTTCAGGTTCCTCAACACAACACAACAACCTGGTAGTTCACTACACAGTGGCCAGCTTCAGGTTCCTCAACACAACAACCTGGTAGTTCACTACACAGTGGCCAGCTTCAGGTTCCTCAACACAACACAACAACCTGGTAGTTCACTACACAGTGGCCAGCTTCAGGTTCCTCAACACAACAACCTGGTAGTTCACTACACAGTGGCCAGCTTCAGGTTCCTCAACACAACAACCTGGTAGTTCACTACACAGTGGCCAGCTTCAGGTTCCTCAACACAACAACCTGGTAGTTCACTACACAGTGGCCAGCTTCAGGTTCCTCAACACAACAACCTGGTAGTTCACTACACAGTGGCCAGCTTCAGGTTCCTCAACACAACAACCTGGTAGTTCACTACACAGTGACCAGCTTCAGTTTCCTCAACACAGCAACCTGGTAGTTCACTACACAGTGGCCAGCTTCAGGTTCCTCAACACAACACAACAACCTGGTAGTTCACTACACAGTGGCCAGCTTCAGGTTCCTCAACACAACAACCTGGTAGTTCACTACACAGTGGCCAGCTTCAGGTTCCTCAACACAACAACCTGGTAGTTCACTACACAGTGGCCAGCTTCAGGTTCCTCAACACAACAACCTGGTAGTTCACTACACAGTGGCCAGCTTCAGGTTCCTCAACACAACAACCTGGTAGTTCACTACACAGTGGCCAGCTTCAGGTTCCACAACACAACAACCTGGTAGTTCACTACACAGTGGCCAGCTTCAGGTTCCACAACACAACAACCTGGTAGTTCACTACACAGTGGCCAGCTTCAGGTTCCTCAACACAACAACCTGATAGTTCACTACACAGTGGCCAGCTTCAGGTTCCTCACCACAACAACCTGGTAGTTCACTACACAGTGGCCAGCTTCAGGTTCCTCTACACAACAACCTAGTAGTTCACTACACAGTGGTCAGCTTCAGGTTCCTCAACACAACAACCTGGTAGTTCACTACACAGTGGCCAGCTTCAGGTTCCTCAACACAACAACCTCGTAGTTCACTACACAGTGGCCAGCTTCAGGTTCCTCAACACAACAACCTGGTAGTTCACTACACAGTGGACAGCTTCAGGTTCCTCAACACAACAACCTGGTAGTTCACTACACAGTGACCAGCTTCAGGTTCCTCAACACAACAACCTGGTAGTTCACTACACAGTGGACAGCTTCAGGTTCCTCAACACAACAACCTGGAAGTTCACTACACAGTGGCCAGCTTCAGGTTCCTCAACACAACAACCTGGTAGTTCACTACACAGTGGCCAGCTTCAGGTTCCTCAACACAACAACCTGGTAGTTCACTACACAGTGGCCAGCTTCAGGTTCCTCAACACAACAACCTGGTAGTTCACTACACAGTGACCAGCTTCAGGTTCCTCAACACAACAACCTGGTAGTTCACTACACAGTGGCCAGCTTCAGGTTCCTCAACACAACAACCTGGTAGTTCACTACACAGTGACCAGCTTCAGGTTCCTCAACACAACAACCTGGTAGTTCACTACACAGTTGCCAGCTTCAGGTTCCTCAACACAACAACCTGGTAGTTCACTACACAGTGACCAGCTTCAGGTTCCTCAACACAACAACCTGGTAGTTCACTACACAGTGGCCAGCTTCAGGTTCCTCAACACAACAACCTGGTAGTTCACTACACAGTGGCCAGCTTCAGGTTCCTCAACACAACAACCTGGTAGTTCACTACACAGTGGCCAGCTTCAGGTTCCTCAATACAACAACCTGGTAGTTCACTACACAGTGGCCAGCTTCAGGTTCCTCAACACAACACAACAACCTGGTAGTTCACTACACAGTGGCCAGCTTCAGGTTCCTCAACACAACAACCTGGTAGTTCACTACACAGTGGCCAGCTTCAGGTTCCTCAACACAACACAACAACCTGGTAGTTCACTACACAGTGCCCAGCTTCAGGTTCCTCAACACAACAACCTGGCAGTTCACTACACAGTGGCCAGCTTCAGGTTCCTCAACACAACAACCTGGTAGTTCACTACACAGTGGCCAGCTTCAGGTTCCTCAACACAACAACCTGGTAGTTCACTACACAGTGACCAGCTTCAGGTTCCTCAACACAACAACCTGGTAGTTCACTACACAGTGGCCAGCTTCAGGTTCCTCAACACAACACAACAACCTGGTAGTTCACTACACAATGGCCAGCTTCAGGTTCCTCAACACAACAACCTGGTAGTTCACTACACAGTGGCCAGCTTCAGGTTCCACAACACAACAACCCGGTAGTTCACTACACAGTAGCCAGCTTCAGGTTCCTCAACACAACAACCTGGTAGTTCACTACACAGTGACCAGCTTCAGGTTCCTCAACACAACAACCTGGTAGTTCACTACACAGTGGCCAGCTTCAGGTTCCTCAACACAACACAACAACCTGGTAGTTCACTACACAGTGGCCAGCTTCAGGTTCCTCAACACAACAACCTGGTAGTTCACTACACAGTGGCCAGCTTCAGGTTCCACAACACAACAACCTGGTAGTTCACTACACAGTGGCCAGCTTCAGGTTCCTCAACACAACAACCTGGTAGTTCACTACACAGTGGCCAGCTTCAGGTTCCTCAACACAACAACCTGGTAGTTCACTACATAGTGGCCAGCTTCAGGTTCCTCAACACAACAACCTGGTAGTTCACTACACAGTGGCCAGCTTCAGGTTCCACAACACAACAACCTGGTAGTTCACTACACAGTGGCCAGCTTCAGGTTCCTCAACACAACAACCTGGTAGTTCACTACACAGTGGCCAGCTTCAGGTTCCACAACACAAAAACCTGGTAGTTCACTACACAGTGGCCAGCTTCAGGTTCCTCAACACAACAACCTGGTAGTTCACTACACAGTGACCAGCTTCAGGTTCCTCAACACAACAACCTGGTAGTTCACTACACAGTGGCCAGCTTCAGGTTCCTCAACACAACAACCTGGTAGTTCACTACACAGTGACCAGCTTCAGGTTCCTCAACACAACAACCTGGTAGTTCACTACACAGTGGCCAGCTTCAGGTTCCTCAACACAACAACCTGGTAGTTCACTACACAGTGGCCAGCTTCAGGTTCCTCAACACAACAACCTGGTAGTTCACTACACAGTGGCCAGCTTCAGGTTCCTCAACACAACAACCTGGTAGTTCACTACACAGTGGCCAGCTTCAGGTTCCTCAACACAACACAACAACCTGGTAGTTCACTACACAGTGGCCAGCTTCAGGTTCCTCAACACAACAACCTGGTAGTTCACTACACAGTGGCCAGCTTCAGGTTCCTCAACACAACACAACAACCTGGTAGTTCACTACACAGTGGCCAGCTTCAGGTTCCTCAACACAACAACCTGGTAGTTCACTACACAGTGGCCAGCTTCAGGTTCCTCAACACAACAACCTGGTAGTTCACTACACAGTGGCCAGCTTCAGGTTCCTCAACACAACACAACAACCTGGTAGTTCACTACACAGTGGCCAGCTTCAGGTTCCTCAACACAACAACCTGGTAGTTCACTACACAGTGGCCAGCTTCAGGTTCCTCAACACAACAACCTGGTAGTTCACTACACAGTGACCAGCTTCAGGTTCCTCAACACAACAACCTGGTAGTTCACTACACAGTGGCCAGCTTCAGGTTCCTCAACACAACACAACAACCTGGTAGTTCACTACACAGTGGCCAGCTTCAGGTTCCTCAACACAACAACCTGGTAGTTCACTACACAGTGGCCAGCTTCAGGTTCCTCAACACAACAACCTGGTAGTTCAGTACACAGTGGCCAGCTTCAGGTTCCTCAACACAACAACCTGGTAGTTCACTACACAGTGGCCAGCTTCAGGTTCCTCAACACAACAACCTGGTAGTTCACTACACAGTGGCCAGCTTCAGGTTCCACAACACAACAACCTGGTAGTTCACTACACAGTGGCCAGCTTCAGGTTTCACAACACAACAACCTGGTAGTTCACTACACAGTGGCCAGCTTCAGGTTCCTCAACACAACAACCTGGTAGTTCACTACACAGTGGCCAGCTTCAGGTTCCTCAACACAACAACCTGGTAGTTCACTACACAGTGGCCAGCTTCAGGTTCCTCAACACAACAACCTAGTAGTTCACTACACAATGGTCAGCTTCAGGTTCCTCAACACAACAACCTGGTAGTTCACTACACAGTGGCCAGCTTCAGGTTCCTCAACACAACAACCTGGTAGTTCACTACACAGTGGCCAGCTTCAGGTTCCTCAACACAACAACCTGGTAGTTCACTACACAGTGGACAGCTTCAGGTTCCTCAACACAACAACCTGGTAGTTCACTACACAGTGACCAGCTTCAGGTTCCTCAACACAACAACCTGGTAGTTCACTACACAGTGGCCAGCTTCAGGTTCCTCAACACAACAACCTGGTAGTTCACTACACAGTGGCCAGCTTCAGGTTCCTCAACACAACAACCTGGTAGTTCACTACACAGTGGCCAGCTTCAGGTTCCTCAACACAACAACCTGGTAGTTCACTACACAGTGGCCAGCTTCAGGTTCCTCAACACAACAACCTGGTAGTTCACTACACAGTGGCCAGCTTCAGGTTCCTCAACACAACAACCTGGTAGTTCACTACACAGTGGCCAGGTTCAGGTTCCTCAACACAACAACCTGGTAGTTCACTACACAGTGGCCAGCTTCAGGTTCCTCAACACAACACAACAACCTGGTAGTTCACTACACAGTGGCCAGCTTCAGGTTCCTCAACACAACAACCTGGTAGTTCACTACACAGTGGCCAGCTTCAGGTTCCTCAACACAACACAACAACCTGGTAGTTCACTACACAGTGGCCAGCTTCAGGTTCCTCAACACAACAACCTGGTAGTTCACTACACAGTGGCCAGCTTCAGGTTCCTCAACACAACAACCTGGTAGTTCACTACACAGTGGCCAGCTTCAGGTTCCTCAACACAACAACCTGGTAGTTCACTACACAGTGGCCAGCTTCAGGTTCCTCAACACAACAACCTGGTAGTTCACTACACAGTGGCCAGCTTCAGGTTCCTCAACACAACAACCTGGTAGTTCACTACACAGTGACCAGCTTCAGTTTCCTCAACACAGCAACCTGGTAGTTCACTACACAGTGGCCAGCTTCAGGTTCCTCAACACAACACAACAACCTGGTAGTTCACTACACAGTGGCCAGCTTCAGGTTCCTCAACACTACAACCTGGTAGTTCACTACACAGTGGCCAGCTTCAGGTTCCTCAACACAACAACCTGGTAGTTCACTACACAGTGGCCAGCTTCAGGTTCCTCAACACAACAACCTGGTAGTTCACTACACAGTGGCCAGCTTCAGGTTCCTCAACACAACAACCTGGTAGTTCACTACACAGTGGCCAGCTTCAGGTTCCACAACACAACAACCTGGTAGTTCACTACACAGTGGCCAGCTTCTGGTTCCACAACACAACAACCTGGTAGTTCACTACACAGTGGCCAGCTTCAGGTTCCTCAACACAACAACCTGATAGTTCACTACACAGTGGCCAGCTTCAGGTTCCTCAACACAACAACCTGGTAGTTCACTACACAGTAGGCCAGCTTCAGGTTCCTCAACACAACAACCTGGTAGTTCACTACACAGTGGTCCAGCTTCAGGTTCCTCAACACAACAACCTGGTAGTTCACTACACAGTGGCCAGCTTCAGGTTCCTCAACACAACAACCTGGTAGTTCACTACACAGTGGCCAGCTTCAGGTTCCTCAACACAACAACCTGGTAGTTCACTACACAGTGGCCAGCTTCAGGTTCCTCAACACAACAACCTGGTAGTTCACTACACAGTGACCAGCTTCAGGTTCCTCAACACAACAACCTGGTAGTTCACTACCCAGTGGACAGCTTCAGGTTCCTCAACACAACAACCTGGTAGTTCACTACACAGTGGCCAGCTTCAGGTTCCTCAACACAACAACCTGGTAGTTCACTACACAGTGGCCAGCTTCAGGTTCCTCAACACAACAACCTGGTAGTTCACTACACAGTGGCCAGCTTCAGGTTCCTCAACACAACAACCTGGTAGTTCACTACACAGTGGCCAGCTTCAGGTTCCTCAACACAACAACCTGGTAGTTCACTACACAGTGGCCAGCTTCAGGTTCCTCAACACAACAACCTGGTAGTTCACTACACAGTGACCAGCTTCAGGTTCCTCAACACAACAACCTGGTAGTTCACTACACAGTTGCCAGCTTCAGGTTCCTCAACACAACAACCTGGTAGTTCACTACACAGTGACCAGCTTCAGGTTCCTCAACACAACAACCTGGTAGTTCACTACACAGTGGCCAGCTTCAGGTTCCTCAACACAACAACCTGGTAGTTCACTACACAGTGGCCAGCTTCAGGTTCCTCAACACAACAACCTGGTAGTTCACTACACAGTGGCCAGCTTCAGGTTCCTCAACACAACAACCTGGTAGTTCACTACACAGTGGCCAGCTTCAGGTTCCTCAACACAACAACCTGGTAGTTCACTACACAGTGGCCAGCTTCAGGTTCCTCAACACAACAACCTGGTAGTTCACTACACAGTGGCCAGCTTCAGGTTCCTCAACACAACACAACACCTGGTAGTTCACTTACACAGTGGCCAGCTTCAGGTTCCTCAACACAACAACCTGGTAGTTCACTACACAGTGGCCAGCTTCAGGTTCCTCAACACAACAACCTGGTAGTTCACTACACAGTGGCCAGCTTCAGGTTCCTCAACACAACAACAACCTGGTAGTTCACTACACAGTGGCCAGCTTCAGGTTCCTCAACACAACAACCTGGTAGTTCACTACACAGTGGCCAGCTTCAGGTTCCTCAACACAACAACCTGGTAGTTCACTACACAGTGACCAGCTTCAGGTTCCTCAACACAACAACCTGGTAGTTCACTACACAGTGGCCAGCTCAG